>NC_143582.1:72978662-73281449 GCF_048544385.1 Mastigoproctus giganteus | reverse complement strand
TGAAAGATTTATTTCTATTGGACATGTAAATTTTATTTAACGTATTCTACAGAATCACATTTGTATATGTTATTGAAATAACATATACAAATGTGATTCTGTAGTCTGTCATGATTGGGTCTCGAGTTTACTACGCTTTACTACCCTCAAATAGGATAATAAGATATACACTGGCACTGTTTTGGTCTTTACTATACAGAGGGAGAGCCATTTAGTTTACTGAGAAGTAAATGACCAAAGACAAATTAATTTGAAGGTCATAAATAACATTAATAAAGTAATATGAGCACGAAATTGACTTCAAGATTTAAATTATGCAAATAATTTCTCGGTAAACTGATATACTGCATACCCTGTACATCACATGGATGGGTCTTCAATCATTTTCTCAAGTTAAACATTTCTGCATTCATAATTAAAACTTCGCTTACAATCAAATGTTTCATTACTGTGTGACAGTTGCTGAGAAGTTGACAGTGTGCGAGAATGCTGACAGTGTGTCACAGTGCTGAAAAGTTGAACTTTCTCGTAAGATTAAAGTTTTGTATTATAATAAGATTAGATCACGGCTGCAGTCAAAAAATGACATAACACGTTTTCGGTCATCCATCATGTTTTGTATAATTATACAGTATAAAACTACATTTAGTTTACCAATAATTAATTTACTAAAAATAATCAGTTTACCAATTACTATTATATTTAAATATCATCGAGTGGTAGCTATCCAAGCTTTATGAGAGAGAGAGAGAGAGAGAGAGAGAGAGAGAGAATAAAAGCAGCAAGTCTGGAATATAAAGAAATGCTACGAATAAATGAAGGGTTAACAAATAAAGAAAACTCGATCTGTTCGGGTTTTCTTTATTTGTTAACACTGACTGAAAGTGAAATGGCATCAGGCCTACTTTTACGCTAGCAATACTGCGCTTGAACCTGTTATTAAGCAATGACAGCATCCTAGACAAGCATCTTCGTCTTTTAGGAAACGCACAAAATAACAGGCTCCTCGACGTCTGCTAGATAATAATGTTAAGTCAGTTGCTTGACCTCTGTTTTTCGCTGCTGATAGCCTTTCATTTGTTATCGACCCGAGAAATAATGCAATATGAGAATGTCTTAGAACCAGAGTTCGCAGAGATAATTTGATGGAACTATGTTGTAGGCAGACTAGCATTTATCCGTTGTACAGACAAGACACGTGAAAATGGCCCATTTCGAATTGTTTTCTTTTCTCTTTGTCTTCTATAGAGAGTTTATTTATATACAAATTTCCACAGGACACAGTTCCTAATATGAACTCTGTAAAAATCGACTCGTTTCACAAAACAACAACAAAAAAAAAATTAAGTAAGCAATCCAGTACTCTTAGAAACGATCGCATTTATTTTAAGAATCCATGCAAGAAAGAGCGACATTTCTTTTTTTAAGGCTGCTTTCCTCTTAATCTGTTTTTGCTACCCACAATTTATCACCAAATCCTCCAGACGAAACCACCTGACATCCACTACGTCATCCCAGGAAAATCACATCAATTACTAACTTGGCAGCTACCACTGAACGCATTCGAACAAAGAGTGGTGCTTGCAACCACATATTTCGATGTAAGTGTAGCCTTTGATGCTGTGTCAATCCCTACCTTGCTCCTTCTACTTAAAGAAAATTTCACATTCGAGGTGATATGCTTTCTCGAATCTCTGCTCTGGCACAGAACACTTATTCTCTATCGGGAACAACACACCCTATCCTGTGACATTATTGCTGGTGTACGCGGGGGGGGGGTGTCCTATCTGATGTTCTGTTCACGGCTATTACTGTGCATCACTTCCTCCATGAATGGCCTCTTATGCTATGCTGATGACTCCAAACTGCTGAGGCAAGTTAACACTGGCGACAACCCTGTTCAGCTCAACAACAGGGTCAATTCGCAACATAAGGACCTTGAATCGTACCTTTCAAGCTTCAACCTTCAAATCCATAGAAGTCTGCTCAGGTTATATTTTCCTTAAATTCGTGCCAATGCTACTCAGCGTTTCACTAGGGAAAGTGGGGAGGTACCAATACCAAACGTGCTTTCTCACACAGACCTTGGCATTCTATTTGACCAAAAGATGTCCTTTGTCAACCAGATCAACATCAAATTTTTTCGTCAACCAGATCAACATCAAATTTTTTCGTCAACCAGATCAACATCAAATTTTTTCTGAGGTGGATCTCAAAGCAGCAGCAACTGTTACACGTTCCACATCCCCTCATTGGGTTCATCATGGCGAGGATTCATCATCCTCGCCATTTCTTATGGTGCAGAAATATGGGCCTCAGCCGCGCCCACAAACCTTAAGCGAGTGTACACCGCTGAATACTGGCTACTGAAATGGGCCAATACCGAGCTTCGTCTGTCTCCTGCCACTACAACTATCAAGATGGCACAAGCACTAAAAA
Organism: Mastigoproctus giganteus; assembly: GCF_048544385.1. NCBI lineage: Eukaryota > Metazoa > Arthropoda > Arachnida > Uropygi > Thelyphonidae > Mastigoproctus > Mastigoproctus giganteus. The sequence goes on along the minus strand of NC_143582.1, from coordinate 73,279,010 downwards.
TCCTGAGGGTGAAGGCCCCGATCATGGAAAAGCGGTTAGTCTTCATGGTCAAACTCTTCATTGGCCAGATATCATCTCCTAACATTTGGAACGCCTGCTCTTGGAGGATCCCACAACAAAGCCTAAGATCGTTATCCGCACTTGTGGCTCACCACAATATACTTGCACTCACTGACAGGTTCCTCCCCAAGCAGATGCTCGCCGCCCTGAACTGTGTAGATGCTGACTTTGATAGCTTGATAAAGAACAAGAAAGACAGATTCAACTTTATCGACACCATCTTCTGAAAAAGAGGACTACGATGCTCCCATTTCCTATCCCCTGGCTCCGTGAACATAAATCAAACTGATATTTATCATTCTTCTGTTACTCTTACTCCTTAATGTGTTCATCGCTAAGCTGTATTTTATGATCTGTTTCCACAAGCTCCTACATGCGAACCCCTGGCGCTGGTCACCGTGATGGGACATTGTGTTGTATGTAATTCTGTACTTCACAATAAAGATTTCTGTATTTATTTATTTGTGGCATGGATAATGCAATTGTCTTTGCAACCAATGCGTTACAAATGCACCGCCCTTTCATCTGTTTTAGTGTTACAGTGTAACGCAAATATAATCATTATATGTGTTTACAAATTTAAAGTACGGTTGTTTGTGCTTAACATTTATTTAAACGTACTGTTCTAAAACTATTCAACCAGTAGGTATGCTTCTCTAAATTCTGGCACTTCTCATGGGCCGGAATTTAGAGAGGTATGAACATGTGTGTTGTCTTATGTAAGGCGGCCGCTAAACGTTAGTTCATCTCCGCCATGGTTCTCTGTGATGATATACAAAACTCTGTGCAATGGCCAGGGCGCCTCCGTAGCCAGGTGGGAAGGAGCAGCAGTGCATAGCACACACTTCTTGATTAGACCGGGGTTCGAGCCCGTCACCACCAAATACGGAGGATGCGGAAAGGTCAGCGAATGACCACCGCATATCCCCGGAGCAATATGGCCTTAGTTGCTAATGCTCCTAAAAACCAAAAACAACAACAACAACAACAGCAATGGCCAGAGTTGAGTGTAGTGATATGTTTGCGTAGTGTGCGTGTGTGTGTGTGTTGTTTCTTGCCGCTTAGCTACCAGGAAGCAGCGATCACCAGGAAGTTGCTTCCCAGTACCCGTCCACGCCACGAGGAAGCGAAAGTCGTATGGGTGTAGTAGTCTTCTATAATCACGTACTGTGGTGAAGATCACAAAGAATCCCACATCCACTGGAGAAGGTGTAATACCAGTGGATGCTAGCAGTTTCTGTACCCAGGATGCCAAAACTGGGTACGAGCTAATAAATCCGTTGCTAATAAACTGATGACCAGCGAATTCCAGCCCCGAAGGGGCTAGCTTACAAAAAAAAAAAAAAAAAAACTGTCCCCAAACGGACTAGCATAATTAACAATTTTAGAATAAAAATATTTAAATGGACAAAATAATATTTAAGTTTCAAAAAAGAAAATTAAAAAATAATAATAATAAATTTAATTAGATGAAATGTTAAAACAATAATTATTATTAAAGAAAAAGAAATGAAATAATTAAGGGAAAAATAAATAAAAAAAAAAGAGACAGAGAGATAAGGTTAACACTATCCTAGGGAAATAATGAAGCCCAAGTCAATAAAGCTGAATTCCAAACACAGGAGGGTCGTAAAAGGATTGTAGTTTTGTTGAGTTGTGTGTGTTGTCTTGAAATTTTCTCACATGATAAACGGGATAATGTTGACGTGTAGCATATCGTTGGAAAGCTAAGGAATTTAGAAACAGAAATATCAAGGTTTCAAGATACAAAAAACATGTCATCAGATCTTTCGATAAATACTACACGTAATGGAACAACTATAGAGGGTGTATTTCGTCGTGAACTCTTCAATGTAAAAATTATTTATCCTATTTTAGTCATCACAGACTAAATACTTTCAGTAACCGATATGTAATTATTATTAATAAAATAAAAACATTGTTATATTATTATCCATGAATTTTATTAATATCTAAAAATTAAAACGTTTTTAACGCCTGCCGATGACTCTTAAATGTAAAACACGTTAAATATGCTAGTGACAGGACACATTATGTACCTGCTACAGAATTATAATGTTATTACGACCATACGTCACTTTGGAGTTTTCAAACGTGTGACACGACCTCGGTCTTCAAAACAAACCATATTTAACACGATTACAAGATCTGAAGAAGACAGAAGAAATCTCTGCGATACATCAGAACTGGACTACCTCGAGTTCTGCTAAAAGTCGTTACACAGAAAACCGAATCTATCGATAAATAAGGGTGGGCAGTGTCCCCATTTGGTACTGAAATCATCTGCATCGATTTTAAGAATTCCCTTCGCCAAAAAAAGGAGGGGGGAGTGATGACTGCTTTCGTAGAGTAACATCTCGCGTCCTGGGACTGACATACTGTTGAAGGGTTCTTGTGTTTTTAATTGGGTTGATATGACTTCGCATTATACGTGACTATTATATATAATAGGAATATGGTAATTCCAAACAATAAATACTACAGAATCTATAGTATCCTAAACTTGCGAAAGAGTTAAAAATAGAAAATAAAAATGTATTCCAGACTTGAATATATATATATATATATATATATATATATCATAATGTTTCAGAAATACTCTATGTGAAGGAAGGTCGTTCAAAAATAAAAATTAAATAGAAGAGATGAATAAAGAGAAAGAAAACTCGCCTGAAGTTGAACACAGAATCGATAGCAATTGGCAGCCCTACAAAAAGCGGCGAAATTACAGCGTCAATTCGGATTATCCGTAAAAGTGTCTTTAGAAGAGGCACTGCTGCAAAACAACGTTGTGACAAGGACTAGAGTGAACTGATGAAAGCGGGTCACTGATTAATGTAACTATTCTTTAAATCAGTGTTCAAGAAGGTTCTCAGAAACACGATACCTCTCTGGAAAATGGATTCGCGCTAGTTTAATGTTTACTGAAAAAAAAAAAAAAAAAAATACCGCAAAGAGAAAAATAAAACATTTTTGGAAACGTGAGGAGCTATTCGTGTGACATGTCTGTCTGTTTCAATAAGAGTTAGAATTGGGCTATTCAAAGCACAGAAATCTAATCTAGTCTAGAAATGAAATTAATGAAAGTAATAAAAATAATAATTTAAAAAATATTGGAGAAATAAGATAATATTGGAGTGTTTGAAAGACAAATGAAGCTGGTTAAACGGAACTAGTTTTATTAGAGGGGGGGAGGAACAAAGAGCACGAGAAGACGCATCACAACCAAATCGTTGCTAGCCATCCTGATCGAACACTCACCAATTTAGCTAACTTGTTAAAAGACATCACTAGTGAAGGGACTTCCAGATACGTTCGCCTGTCTTCCAGGACCAAAAACTGGTTCACCAGTGACGCGAAATGCACCTTCATCACGAAACAGAAACTATACCGAAAATGGCCAAGGACACGAAACCCAGCTCACTACTTGCTCTATAAAAAACACCGGGCACGTTTCCTGCGTATACGGAGAAAAGCACAGAATGATTGGATCTCCAACAGAATGAAACTAGGGAAAAGAATCTACACCAACAAGAACCAACAGTTCCCCATAACGACCGACGTTTTCGTCGAGTGACCAAGCCACTCGAAACTAAGCCTCTGCCTGCTCCCATTCCCTTAATACAGGTTAATCCACCATCAAACCAAACATCACCACCATCAATCCACTGGATAAAATAGCCATTTCAAAGGAACGCCTGATTAAAGTCATCAATAATCTTCTCAACAAGAGGCCCTGATGGATTCCCTATTTTTATGATTAAATTATGTAGCACATACGAATATATCACTGACCTCCTGCTTGATGCATACAACTCCGTCCTCACAACAGGTGCTTACCCTATCAACTAGAACACATTATATCTCTCCCGTTCCAAAGAAGTGTAATCCAAAAACGCCCAACGATTACAGACCAATTACTGCGGGATGCACCTTTCTCAAAATCATGAAAAAAGCCATTCTCCCTGTTCTCACCCATCGTATGTTTGGCCATAACCATCCATAGTATTCTACCTGAACGATCCACTATCACCAACCTCATGGACACACTTTTCAAAATGGAACACATTAAGGCAACAAAGAGCAACTCGATATTGTGTTCCTCGACTTTAAGGGGGCTTTCGACAATCTGTCCATCCCTGAACTATGCGCCACACTAGGCGATTACTTCAAACTCTCTAGCCACCTATTAGATCTTCTTAAGAAGCTCCTACAGTCCAGGACCCTATGGATAAGAGATAACCATCATCATCGAATCATCTGCTCCAGATGGCTCCCCCGAAGGGGTGTTCTCTCTGCCGCATCTTTAGAACCCTTCATCGCAAATCATGCTAACTTTACTATGTATGCAGATGATTTAAAGTTTTTTGTTGTTACAAAATGCCCCAGTCTCTCGAGTCTACCACAGTAATCTCCACCCGACAGCTACAAGAACTTGAAAATTACCTTCATGTGATTGGGCTCTCCATAAACAAAGAAAAAACTGCTCAATTTACACAAAGAAAAAAACTTCTCAACTTAATATCACTACAAAGAGAAATATAAACGATGTGAACATCATGATTGGGAACTCCCTAATTGAAAAAAAAAGTCACCCAGCATAAGGATTTGGGCCTCACCTGGGACAAAGACCTTACGTTCTTGCCTCATTTAATGCCACTCGGAAAAACACATATGCAGCTATGTTGGGCAGTGAAACAGATCTCCAACTTCCATAATCCGCATCTTATCATCAACTATATTCTTCGTTGCATAACGCCAATTCTATTGTATGCCTCAACTATATGTCCCCTGTACCCCCATCTTACCAAACCAGGTTCCTATCCCTGAATACAGGATTTTAAAATGGCTAAATAAGATTGAACGCCTACCACTTACAATCTCAAAATCTGCCATGCTCTCTAATCTAAATACGCTGCCTTGGAAGTATCACACCATCTCTAGTAACCTCGTGATCTTCGCTCGGCTTCTGTCCGGACAATTAAACTCACCTGATATCTGGGATATCTTTGTCAGACCGTAATAGAAGTCACACCAGCGCACTCCCATACAGACCTAAGCTGCGTAGCATGACCTCATTGGATAACATGCTTCCATTTAATTCCATCGAAACATTTAATAGATCATCCACTGACTTTCAGAAGCTGTGTCCTTGCACAGCTTCTGAAAGTCAGTGGATCTCACCTAGGTGAAGCTCTAGGTGATATAATTTCGATGATGCTACGTTATCCACGTATTGTTGTATTTATGTAACCAGATGCTTTTTGGCCATGTATTATATTAACTCATTTGAGTACTCTGTACATAAATTGTAAATAGTATGGCAATATTTATTCAAGATAGATTATCGTGCAACCCGTGTCCTCTGGCTGGATAGCTGTAAAGGGACATTTCTTTGGAAATGAACTGATATTAATAATACTCCCTGTAATTAGCTATTCTGCAGAGCTAAACGCGTACTAAAGAGTAAACATCGTGTACAAAAAACTAGCGTGCGTGTTTATCTAGAAGCTGATGCTTACTTTAATGTGACACTTGTGCCTTTCATAACACAACCGACAAAAGGTTGTCTCTGCAGTTGAGAGTACTCTGTGCATAACCAAGAAGAGGTCCGAAGATAAAAAAAACATCAGAGAGCGATGGCGATCCGCTGGTACCACCTGAGGATTTGGGTGTCACAAAAAGACAGTACCATTTCCGTAATCTAAATCTTCCTTTATAGTTAGAACAATAAATATATTTTTAAAAACAACTTGCGCACTACTAAACTGAAAAGCGGCATAGTAAAGTAGAAATCATCCCTTTTACAAATGAAAATGAATGCTGCACGTGTCGCTTTAAAAACTTCTTCCAAGTCAAGAAATGAAAAGCTGCCCAAGGATGAACAGCAGTGATGTCCCGTTAGTTACACAACATTACAACTCTCAAACGTTTTCTTCCCCAGAACCCAGTGAAAACCATTTCTGCTCGTGCGATCATCCTTCCTCCTACCGCTACGATCGATGAAATTAATTTGTGGCATAATCCTATTGTGACTCTAATGGTGATTAGAAAGGGATTACGATCATCAGTTGGAGAACCACTGAACTACTTTAACGAGTGCTCTGTTTATGCGTTTTTCTGCTCCCTCCCACACCCTAAAGGAGAAAATTATTTCTGCACACGAAATACGTGAAAATGACAATGTTAATACTGTATTTATTAATTTGGCATCAGTCAGCAAAAAGGTTGGCTATCCCTGATATAGAGACTTCAGCCCACCCCCCCCCCCACTGGTTCCGAACCCAGCTGCGCACAAATAGCTGCTTGATTGGCAGTCTGAAAAAGATTCTTTGTGACATAACACAGATCTTAAATTGCAGCCCGTTTAAACAAATGTTTTCTTTATGCGTTGAGTAATGAAATGTCGCTTCGTTCTCCTCCTGGTGCACACTAAATGCTAATGTTTTACTTAAGCGGTTACACACTCGGTCAAGGATGGCTTCATCAAGGTGCAGTAACGCAGTTTCTCCAGGGATCCAAGGCAATGGGAGATAAGGGACCAATGCAATTAATTAATGTTGCTCCAGGAGAACTCCACGAACTTATTTGAGGGCCTCTGAACATATACTCGCCAGGGGCTCCAAACTTCCTAAATCTAGCGTTGTTCACGGTTGATAAATCTTGCCTCTTGTAAGAAGGCAATGAAAAAAAAAAAAAAAATCTGAAACCAGTTTGCGACCATAAATGGGGTTACTAGTACACAGTTGAGACACAGGTCAATAGACAGAAGCAAATAATATTTAAGATTTATTTTTGTAATAATGTCTAATAAGCTGGAGAAAACTAGATGTGAATAAACACGCAGAAAACGCTAGGCTGAAAAGTCTCCAATTTATGGCGTTGACTTCTACTTCGCAGCATTTTACATAATTATTTTCTCGGAAAGAGCAAAATGGTGCGATTCGTTCGCCGTTGTTTTAAGGACAAAGCAATGAGGTAAGAGGGCTTCGAGCGGTTTAATAATAATTCCCTTTGAAGTGAGGCTTATTGGGCCATTTGTAAGGTCCATGTTATCGGATTTGTTAATAGCAAGCGGCATACTTCAAAGCAGCGAGAAAAGTTTAGGAAATTTTTTGTAGCGAAAATGAATATTTTAATACATTCATTGTATAAATTGTATGATTTGCAGGGCTGAAAAATTGGATAAATAAGTAATCAGTATTTCTCAATTAAACGGAAAGGGGAGATTAGTGGTATGTACGAGCTGATTAATATTTCAGGCGGATTCGATTATCAAATAGCTTTTCTGATAAGGTAATAACTTCTATGTTCTACTCAAGGAGTGTCTACCAAAACTTTACATCATATTCACGGAAAAATTGGTATAATACACAAAATAAAATATTATGCAAGAATAAGTAAACATGTATCTGTATGGATGAACATTTTACTAATTATGTTTCTGACCAAGGCATAGGCTGACTTTAGCATACGCTAGCATTTTAATTCACCTACAAAAAATTAATAAATGGACAACCTGAGGGCTAATTACCCGACGCTTAAAGTAAGCTAATTTCGCTTACTTTAGGCGTCGACTGTTTTAATTAGGATTTCACTTTCTGGCCTTAGCCAGAAAGTGAAATTGATTTAACAAGCTTGAAACTTGCGGTTCCTATTAAGATAGACTCAACCTTCCTTCCGAACGAAATTAATATCCGGAAACCTGCATATAACCTTTATTTACAGGAAAACTAACATATTCTAATACCTTTAGCCAGCCTCTAGTCTTCGTAGAATATTCTCCACTAGTTTTTTTGCAAATGTCCTTCGATATTTTCTGCTATTCAGCTTTCAAAACGGCGACAAGAGCAGCTCACTTTTTAGGCAGTCTCTCCTCACAAGCACCCGAAGATCCAATTCATCCCCGAGGTTCTCTATAGGATTGAGGTCAGGGCTGTGGGCTGGCAGTCCAACTTTTCAACGCTCATGTCCTCAAACCAGTCCATCACAACGCGAATAGTATGACATGGAGTGCTGTCCTGGTGACACAGGCATGGGCCTTTCCGAGTGCTGGCACAACGTAGATAAACATTATTGTCCAGAACGTCTATCGTTATATCTAAGTTTACTTAGACATGACAATTGGGGAAGCAACCAAATACATCGTTTAAGACCGAGCATGAGCATCTGTACCAGGTAAATATTAACTAGCAGATTAACATCGTTATGTGTGACAACACCTTGTGTACCATAGACCAAAACCATTTCGATCGAAAAGAAGGTTTTAGTTTTTCCTTTCCTCTCTTCAATGCTACTGCCGTTTTGTATGAACGATTTATTTTGAGACTATGATAAGCATGGTAAGACCGAACATCCCAGGAAACCTCCTTCACTCTTTAAACGCTGGCTAGTGGGATGGATACGTCAACATCATTTAAATAACAATTTAAATAACAATAACACTGTATACGGTTATCAGGAAAAAAAGGAAGTTAGTAGTATGGAGTGTTACTTGGTGAACACTGTTATAGTTTTCACGAGTACAGCAAAAATAAACATTATCATTTCTGAATTCGAATTTTTCAAATTTGTTGATAAGCGCCTGAAAGACGGTATATTAGAGTTCTATGTGTATCTTATATTTTTCTTATCAACTCCAAAATAGAATATGAGCTAGGTTTTCCCTTTCAACCTAGGTTTGAAACCGTGGATATATTATTCTAGAGAGGTAAAAAGCATTCAAAAAAAATATCAACACTTGTGCTACGAGAATACCACAGAAGGACACAATTTTGGTTCTATACGTACAAAGATAAGGAGTACCTTCACGTTTTGTAAACTTATAAATTGTATGTGGCGCTCCATTTCCAAAAATGATGATAAGAGGCTTGCTCCAGGCACTATCTCGCTACTGCAAAATCAGCTAAAGTTGTTGATGCCGGCTATTAATACGATGTGGGAGCCAAATTCCATAAAATGCGATAAACGTAAATATGTTATCAATATGGACTATTTTCATTTTTTAAATTTTTCGCCCGTGATTTTGAATCTTACACGCTTGGACTTTCCTACTAATTAATACTACTAAGTAAATACTATTTTCCTTTTCTGTCCTTATACTGATTATCAAATTTAAAATACTATACTATACTATGGAATATTTAGCAGATTCCAAGGCAAATAATTCCCCCCAAAATACCAAAGAACGTTAAACTTTTATTATTTATTATTTCTTTATGGTTGTCAGCAAAGATTTTCAAAAGTTCTTATTTCGTTAAAACTCCGATAGCCTCGAGAATCTATTCCATAGAATCATATCTATTTAAAAATCCCAGAGAAAAACGTAATATGTTTATATTTAGTCCGTTCTGTCACATCAGATGTGTGTAAAACTACATTACGGTGTCTTTAATTAAACAGCCTTCCTTTCGTCTCATTTTGGATCGATCTATAAACGCCCTTTTCAAACTAATAACATGAGCTGCAGGCCAAATCATCAAAATATACTAATGATTCCCGTTTCTGAGTTAGCAAAACAGAAAAGAAGTCTCTGAAACGAGGCAATAAAAGTCAATTGATAGTACCCAATTTAACAGCTAATAGTGAAAGTTCTAAAACTCATTTAGTATTGAAAGAAATTAAATTAACGAAAATTACGGCATTTATTATTTTTCATGATTTTGCGATTGAATTCCTCGTCAATTGAAATCACGGAATATAACTTGTAGAAGATGAATATCTGATTTGTGCATGAGAGAGAGAGGGGGGGGGAGAGAAAAAGATGGGATTATGGTTAAAGTTGTAAAAATTCATATTTTCATTTCACAATTTAAAAATTAAGCATGTTTTTCCATTGAAGACTTGTGAAGGGTGAAATCCACAAATCTAATTAAAATGTTTCTCAGTTTAAGTAAGTAAAATAAATTATTAGATAAAACGGAGAAAAAAAAAATAGTTCGCCATCGAAAATAAACTCAGTCGCTTCCAATAATATACTTTTTTTTTTTTTTTTTTTTTTACGAAAACCCCAAACACGAAAGGTATCAAAACCTATAGTACTGTACTTAGTACCGTGCATGGGTTGGAGAAGTATGAGGGGAGGGGGATGCCGGAAACTTTGCTCTAGACTAAACATGGGTTTCACCACTTCAAGCCTCCAATAAGCAAAGTGGTGGTATTTCACCGGTTGATGAAAGTCATCTACCACCTACTTGGACGTGTCCTCAACTGAAAAAAAGGAATTCACTGCGATGCTGTTAGGGAACTTCATCTTCCTCTCTTCAGAGTGCTTTAAAATTTATCAATTTCTTCTTTCCCCCCTTTTCCTATTTTTGTTGGATCTACATCCCACTATTTCTTCATGAATCTCAATTGGAGTACCTTATTACATAAAAAAAACACTACACGCTGCATAACGAAAATTCGAACGCAAGTAGTACTTGCTTATTTAAACATACACTATGTCGTTTACGGAAAAAAATGCCCAGGAAAAATATTATTACACCTTTTGAGGTAGGAATATATCTCCACAGTCATTACTACCCTTGTTGGTATCATATCAAACAACCTTTGGGACAGCAAGGGATAAATCTCCCAATGGACCTTTGTTTAAAAATTTTGATATATTGTTCAAAAATCGGACAAGTAAATAAATCGCATTTTTTAAAATATTATTTCTCTTTTCAGACTATTACAACAACCTTTGATGGGAGGGATATATCATCCTTATTATATATTTACAGCATGTTCTTTAATTGGTTTCGAAAGATAAATTTAATTAAGGAATCAAAATCGTGATGATTAATTAAGGCTAAGAGATCTTCCACATTCAGTTCTACAAGAAGTGTTCTGTTTATACTGCAGCAGGACCACATAGGTAACAGGAGCTTAATCATTTTGAGAATTAACCATATTTAGCAATCATGCGAGCTAGAACCACAGTCAAGTCAAACGAGTATACTACTGCCACCCACTCTAACCACTCGGTTAAGTCAGCTAATATTTTGCTTTAAAAATATTGTTTTTAAATTTGACAATTCGAGACGTTAATATGTCAAGTAGTCAAAACTGACTTAGGAAATTTTCTATTTACTATTTTACATAGTTTAAGTTCTTCCCCCCTACCAGTTGATCATTATTTAAGATCATATTTACATATGAAATAAAGATTATTTCTGTAACTGAAGATTCTTTTTCAACATAATTTATTACTCTGGTTTGCAATATTTTTCGTTTTTCTTTTAATCATATTGAGTTTAAATTTCAAACTGAACAAGCGAATTGCAAGGTTGGTAGAATAATATAGCTAAACAAAATTTAACTAAAGTCCGAGTTATTTAATCTAGTGACAAAAAGCTCATAAAATCCTACATGTTGCCTACTACAAAAAAGATAAGTGAAATCTAACTTACAATTTATATGTATTATTATTATTGTTGTTATAAATCCATTTATTGAAATAAAATCCGTTCCTTGAACAGTTCACTGGCTAGGAAGATGGACAGGTGCATAACGTACATATCAATTATATAAGTATTACCACATAGATACATATACATGTATAGATAGAGGTATTATAATGATGGCAAATGTCTTTGAAATAATAAAGGGGTTTAGTCAAAAATGACTGACAGGCTGGAAACAACGACTGCTAAAAACATCAACTAGTCAAAACGCTAACAACTTCTAACCGGTTTGTTTAATGAAAATTCCAAATACGAAAGTTATTAGAACCTATACCAATTAGCACCGTGAATGGGTTTAAGGCTGAGAAAACAGAGATGCTTGTTGACTTTAATTTTTGAAGTAATTTTCAAGAAATATGTGTGAAGGAAGGGTGTTCCAGAGAGCAGAAGCAGAAAGCATAATAGAAGAAACGTTGGTTCTGTGATTTTGGAGTTGGGCAGAGAATGGATGCAGACTGGTTGCAGCACGTTTTTGAACTGGTTTGGAGGAGAGTGGGAGAATTTCAGGTTTCAGAAAAACAGTGTTCATAGAAATATCTAAATTGAACGTGTATGAAACAGTGGGAGAGATTCTGTAAGAGATGGGCCATGAATTAATCTGATTGTTCTCTTTTGAATAGAGTCTAGAATCTTCAGAGAGTACTGGTGACACCAGTCCAGATGTGGAACAATGTTCCATGGTAAAACAGATTTGAGATTTTTGGCAAAGTGAGTTATTTTGAAGAAAGATAACACCGAAAAGGAAAAATAAATTGGAATTTTTTTTTATGCAGAGGACACAATATTTATAAAGTACTTATGCCTAAAGGGATTAGAAGTCAGAGTAATCCCTAATAGAAATGTGATGTTGTTGTTGTGGGGGTTTCATGGCGCATAAGCTACTTTGGCTATAATGTGCCTGTGATCTTGTATAGAAAATCACTGTCATCGAGATGCGCATAACAGCAGTAGCCTTTTCAGCGTGGTTATTTATTTTATTATTTTATTTTTTTTGCGAGAAATGAGGCCAGACTGAGTTTTATAAGGGTTGAAGTGAATGAAGTTTTTGGCCCATGGAAAATTACCTGGAGATCGGCACTCTAGGATTTGGTAGTAAATATTCTAGACGTTGAAGCTGTTTGTTTAAGACAAGGTTTCTCAAACTGGAGGGCGAAATGTAGCGAGCAGTCATCAACAAAATGTAGATAGGATTTTCGATCAGTTGAAGGTCAATAATATACAAGAAGAAAAGAACAGAAGAAAGAACTGAACCTTGAATGACACCAGCATTAGTGGAGAAGGTGGAAGATAGAGGCATTTATCATCTGCGGTGAAGTATTAAAGAGAATAATGAATACCCAATCGCAAAACACTGATGGAAGAAATCCATAAGATGGGGGCTTTTTTAGAAGACCTTTACATTATCAAAATTACATGACCTAAACATGATCAAAAGCCTTAAATGTTAAGAGCAATTGCTTGAGTTTCACAAACGTTTCCATCTAATTTGTCTAACAATGAGTAACGTAAGCCAATATATTATCAAGCAGATTGACAATGACGGAATCCTGATCAGATGGAAGGTTGCGAGATAATTGTAGAGTTGTCGGTTAATGGATTTCTCCATTATTTGGAAAGAACAGAGGTGAGTGCACTGGGACGATAATTTAAAAGGACTGATTTGTCACTCCATTTAACAATTGGCTGAATATGAGTAAACGTACAACAATTAAGGAAAAATACCAGTGGAATAAAGTATAAAAAGACAGCACAGAAGAGATGCAAGGTCAGGAGCACAAGTTTGGAGAACGAGTGGAATTGACAGATGAAATTGAGAATGAAACAAGGAGGCCCCACTGGAGAAGATACCATCATCAAGTTTTTATTTTAGGTGCTTGGAGGGCCACTAATATTGAGAGTATATTCTGAAGGGTTGCTGGCGAGACAAAGATGAAGAAGGATGGGTGTGTTTGAATTGTCTGGTATTCTGGTAGATAAATGAACAAGCTGTGTCAGGTCATTAGTAATAGCAAGCTGAGTCCGTGTGATACAAAACTGCAGAAAACTGGAGTTGTGAACATTAAAATCACATAGGAAAATGATATCACCAAGGGAGTGAAAGAGTTCCGAGTGATTAGTAGATATGGAAGAATGATAGCTGCAACAGATAAATTTCATAGAATTCAGTTAGAGATATTTTAGGCTAGAGAAGATTATAAATTATGAAGTCTTAACAAGGAATATCAGAGCAGATATATGCACATATACCACCTTTGAAACGAAAGGAATAAGACTATATCCTGAAAAAGGCCTCTGAGGTTGGGCAAATTCATATTTTAGCATTAAATCAGCTCGTACACCAACCATAAGAATAAGTATTTACTGTAACTAAAATATTTACAAATTAAAATAAAATAAATATTTACAAAAACTGCTATTATATTAAATTAAATTATATACATGTGAAAAACATTAAAACTGTGATAAAATCCTTGAGATAAAATACACTAAAATAAACCGGATTAAAAGCGATATAAACGATAAAAATCTCTGGAGCTTTCGGAAGCATCGGCTTCCTTCCTCAGCAGTAACAAAACTTCCTGCAGCACGTCCATATATATTTACATTTACAGTAAATACTTATTCTTATAGTTGGTGTATGAGCTGATTTAATGCTAAAATAGGAATAAGACTGAATAATTAGACCAACTGAAACGAGTAGTGGTTGAGGCACTATAACTGTAATACTGTCGGAAAAAGTAAGTGGGGGAGGGACTGGCAGATAATTGGTTGGAATGGACGTGATTGAGAATGGATAAAACTATGAAATGAATTAAGTTTTTGAGAGGTTTAGATTTTTTCGCACATAAGCTTGTTGTATTAGATTCATTATTCATGATGTATTCGGTAGATGAATTGAGGGAAGAGTGTGTTCGAATTAATGAAATTTTTGAATACGGCATACACAAAGAAAGAATATTTGTAAAAGAATAAGAAGTTTACCTCAATATGATATGTAGAACACTTCCGTATAATACTCTCCGGAAATTAAAACGAAAACAATTAAAAAATCGAAAATCTTACATGTAATATTTTCGATGTTTTAATTGTTTTTGTGGGGACTTAAAAGACCAATAACCCCTGCGTACAGGAAGAGGTCAATAATTGTGAATTAGACCGAAACAGGCTGAAGAAGTAGTACAGTAAAAACCTCGCTTTACTGACTGTATGGGGATATGGTCTGTCCGTTAAATTCGATTGTCCGCTAAACTAGAATGACATATATATATATATATATATATAGTCGCCGAAGTTGCTAGAATATTATGAAAAAGTCTTGTGGTATACACAAATATAAAATAAGTCCTACAAGGTGGAGTTCTCTCCTCCCCGTTGTTTGATATTGCTCTTGAGTCCTTTGCCCTTTCCAGTCATCCTGATATGATATTGTATGCGGACACCTCAAGTCTTTATCTATTCTGATGACCCAATCAAATCCCCACGAAAACTATACAGGCCACTCAATTATTAGTTGACTTACAGATCTACTTAAACTCAATTGGACTACAGATCAACTACAGTAAATCAGCTCAAATGATATTTACGACGAGAAAATAACACGGCACAACTATTCAAATCAGTAATGCTCAAATTCAAAAGGTAAAATCTCATAAAAACCTTGGCCTCGTCTGAGTTGAGAATTTTACATTTCTCCAGCACTTAAATAAAGAAATAAAAGACAAAATACTACCAGCACTATGGGAAATCAAACAAAAACGTACCGATATTAACAACGCTACAATGATCATACAATATACTCATTGATGCATTACTCTAATGTTCATGTATGCATCTGTAATCATATAGAGTTACTTGGAATCCACCAACTATCACGAAGTCTGTAGGTCATCCCATGGAAACAACTTGTTGCTGCTAGAAAGATCACTACCCTGTCACAACCCATAATGAGGAAGACTGCCACACCCCGACATTTTCAAAGTTCTGACAGACTCAAGCAGAAGGAAGGAAACACTGCACCCGGAACACCCAATGGCGCTCTAAGCTCAATAACTTCAACTGCCTCGAACACTTCTTCCCAGCCAATACAGTTCCGCTGTGTAATATGCTCTACCTGGATGTTGACTAGATGTGAAACTCCAAGAAATCCTGACCTCAAGCCTTGTCACAAACATTCCAACTCATCCAGTTCTAATGACATCCTATCATTAAGATTTTTTTCTTCTAATGGCTAACTGTAATGCCACTGTATGTGTATATAATGTATATAATGTATATCTAGTGTATATAATGTATGTAGGTATTCAATCGATACAATTTAACTTAATAATTCCATAAACTAGTGTTAGTCAAAATAGCTATGAAACCTGTAACCCTCCTAGCGCATACGCTGTACTGGGGGTTAAAATTGAATAACTAGACATAATAATAAGAACTAAAAACATTCGATGTTGTAATCCTGCATTCTACTGTGATTACCAGTTGTGTGGGGGACAAAGCTGCGAGCCTTCTGTTTAACCATATGACATTTACTTCATTCTAAAATACTTTAACTAATAGTAAACATCATCAAACTGAGGCAAATACGTCACTGGGTCTCGCACAAAAGCCTGGTTCAAGCGAATGCAGCCCGTTATTTTCGATTAAAGCAAGGGCTTACTGTTTGTAACAAAAAAAGATATGGTATATGTGCTGCTATTTAGCAATGCCGTTGGCCAGTCTGAAACTGTAATATTGGTATCGCAAATGTTGATCATGACGTGTGTTTGCCGGTGGTGGAACAAACTTCTGTACTCGTGAAACGTGTGTCAAGTTACTAAAGGCAATTATAATTGGAAGCTTGTGGTCATCCTGCACTTAAAATTAAAACTCGAGGCATGTATGAATCATTTATTCTTTATTTCACAAATAAAACTGATCCACTGACATTCAAAATGTGCATGGTTGGTTTTAGACCCATCAGTGACTGGCGCCTCCGTAGCCAGGAGCAGCAGTGCGTAGCACACGCTTCTTGATTAGACCGGGGTTCGAGTCCGTCACCACCAAATACGGAGGATGCGGAAAGGCCAGGGAATGATCACCGCACCGGAGCAATATGGCTTTAGTTGCTAATGCTCCTAAAAACCAAATAACAACAACATCAGCGACTTGGACTATATTGTTCCATTATGTATTGTCTGTACGAGTGTCTTCACGAGCAGAAAACCCGAATAACTCATGGAAATAAACTCCACTTCTTCCATCTGAGATCAACTAACTACATCCCTGATTGAAGACTGCAGAAATTCCTCCGGTAATTGAACCCAAACCAACGTAGTCACAGACTCTCTCTCTCTCTCTCTCGACAAGACTATCATCTTTTCTTAACTCTAATAAAACCCTGGCGTTTGGTGTGTGTGTGTACGAGAGAGACAAAAAAATATTTATTAGTTGCATATGATTTCTGAGAGCATCACTTTTGATTAATATTTAATCTTATAAAATAAGCAAGCGTGATTAATAAAAATTATTTTTTCTTTATTCTTAACAGAAGGCGAAAAAAGTGCTGGAGCCTATGGAAGAGGTAAGAATTTTTTTCTTTACTTAGCTCAAATTTTATCGAAATTTTACAAAGAAAGTGGCGAAAAAATAACGGACAGTTAAAAAAATATAACTGCGTTGTCACCACAAACAGTTTGTTTAATAATTTATATTAACTTAGTTCCGTTATAAAAATAGTGATTAGTACTTTGCTATCTTTTTCTGTAAGCTCTTGGCAGAGAATAAGTTATTTTAGCCCTTTGTAATTAATGTTTTAAAAATCCTAATTCTTAATAATACTAACAGGATTAGCATGACACGACGAAAGATGAACTCGATGAATTAATAAAGTGCTCTAATGCGATGGAAAACAGATCAGTTAAATTCCGTTTCAAGCACTTTCCGTGCTCTTTTTGAAAGCAATATATCAAAAATACTAAAAGCTTATACGACTCACTAAAAGTTTATGTTTCTGTTTGCCACTCAGTTTCGCTTGGAAGGAAAGGATTTAAAAGATGTGAGTTAAATAAATCATCTATTTCCAACGCAGACCAAAATGGATTATTCATTCGTTGGATCAGTTAATAAGTAAAAAATTGGAATTTATCTTCTTCATTAAGCAACACGGGAACTCAACGTTGTCCAAATTTCTACGTTCGAAATAATTTTCAAATATTTGTTTTTTCTCTCTCAACTCTTTGTAACTAGCCAGTACTTTAATAATTCTAAGGAATTACTCTCGTGAACAACTTTGACTAGAGCAAATAATTTTTAACCACTCAAAGCCAAATAAATATTTCCGTCTGTTAGATTTATTGCAAAAGGCTGCCAGTTGCTGCTGTGAGCAATAAAATAAATGACGGAGTCAGGGATATCAGCAGAATTTTTCTGTGGAAGGTGGAGAGGACACAATTTTGTAATTCTCAGTAGTATCTGCGAAACGTTTGGTGTTTAGGTGGGTTTTTAGATAATGCTGCGTTTTATTTCTCAATTCTGAGGGCAACAACAACAACAAAAGTACAAGGTTACCCCTTAATTGCGCAAACTATGGTCAACGGAGTATACCGATGTAACGACGGCAATAGAGCACATGTGATATGGGCGAGATAGTCCTAGATGGGTAGCAGCAGAAAGAAGATTCAATATAATAGCAGTGCGGCATTTGTTAGTGAAACATGGGTTTGTCCCAAGAAGGATAGGTCTTTATTTGAAATATTACCGATCTTAAGATTTTAACACACGCCTTTTTTCCACGGGGCGTGGAAGGTACCGCGATCGTAATAACTGTGCTGCTCACAAAGATTGTTATGATCAAAACTGAATTGATTTTAAATTGCATAACCCCGTATAAATAGAGAAAAAAAAATTAACTAAAATCAGTAAATAGTTTATATCGATATTATACAAAATGGTACAAATACACTTATGGTGTTTTCACCTGTTTGTTTTATGATCTGTCTGACGGATCATAAAACAAATGTCTTCAAATAAAAAGTACTTTTCAATTCAGATACGTTCAAAGACCCACTATCTAAGCATTATTAAATAAGATGAATGAATACTATATTTGAGGCAGTAATTCTCTTGATTCAGACACCTCATTGGCGATTGTCGATATTTTGGACAAATGTGTTATGAGGCATATAATACAGATCACATCTTCGAATACTTTAGTTGCAATATTTAAATACGGACTATAAAGTATGAATTATTACTTAAGAGGTATACATTGTTGTTTATTTTTGTATCAAACCAACCAAGGCTACGAGGTGTCACTGTTTTGTGCCTGTAAATTGCATATATTATACACTAAATAGCACTATTACATACAGTACATCCAACTAATAGAAAATAAGTTCCCGCTTTAGCCCTCAGGAAAGCATGTTTTCGTCGTGGCATGGACTCAACAAGTTGTCAAAAGCGTGCCACAGGGACGCTGGTTCATGTTGATTCAACTGCTGTCCACAGGTGCTCGACTGGACTGGGATCTGACAACTGGAAAGACGACTGCAGTAGGCTAATATCACTCTCGTGTTCCTTCTGAACCAGTACAGTACAATTATAGCGGCATGCTGCAAAATGCTGTTAGAAGATTCCATTCACAGGTGGACCTCTCTCTACGAATCAGCAGCATGTAGTCATGAGGAATTGCGCCGAGTTGAAAGCAATTTCCAATGGTACCAAGGGGCCCAACGTGAACCAAGAAACTGAGCAAAACTGGTATACAATGGGTTTTTTTTTTTTTTTTTCATATCCTTGACTCTCAACATCAGCGCGAAATAGCTGGAACGGGGATTCGTCAGACTGCGGAAAGTTTCTCCAATGTAGTGTTGGTGTTCCCAAGCCAACTGTAACGCAGCCTTCTTGTTTTTTGCTGACAGGAGTGGAACCCGGTTCAGTCGTAGGTTGCGATATCCCATCTACGACAAGTTGTAACATCCCGAAATGCCTCTTTGGTTACCACTGTTATATTGGGTTGCTGTCTGACCGAATGTAGTCTCTCTGTTTTTCTGCACAGGTCTTTTCAGCCTTCGTTGTCCTCTCGTATTAACGAAATATTTTGGATCCCAGGATCGTCAGTGATTGGATATCTGGTCACCGGATTAATCTCGATACACTCGAAAAAAAGTCATGCGTGAAACTTTACTATCCCAAATACTCATATCGGCGCGTTTGACGCCGAATCAGTTAACTGTAAATA
The DNA here is from genome assembly GCF_048544385.1 of Mastigoproctus giganteus. Classification (NCBI taxonomy): domain Eukaryota; kingdom Metazoa; phylum Arthropoda; class Arachnida; order Uropygi; family Thelyphonidae; genus Mastigoproctus; species Mastigoproctus giganteus. The sequence continues at coordinate 73,259,264 of NC_143582.1, read as the reverse complement.
CATGGTAAATACTGTTAATAAATACCCTGCAAATATAATACCATGTCATGTTCGAAGTCACGTAAATCTTTGCTTGCCCATTCTAGCAATGATTTGCACACATACAACATCCCTACTTATCTCTCAATCCTAACCCAAGACTATTTCACTAACTAGAATATCGGCGTCAGTAACCGCTTCTAGCAAACACGCAACATCAACATGAGTCACTCACAAGGTTACATCTTGCGTCCGACTTACTGGAACACTATCGCATATGCAGACAATCTGGCCCTTTCAATATATGCCAACTCTCGTTGACTACTTTGAACAGAAATCCATAAACCCTCTTATAGAATGATGCAGGATCAAAAAGCTTGTCATATCAAAATCCAGCATGATGCTCTTTAAAGGATGCTTAAATTCGCGACGGAACCAGACAACCATAAGAGATCTAGCACTGTAGTACACTACTACTACCCATAAATACCTGGGTCATTCTTCAAGACCTCTTCTGTACAAGGAATATACAGTACCTGAGAATAATTTTTGACAATATTTTGACGAATATTTTGACAAATTTTTGACAATATTTTGAAAATTTTGACAAATTTTTGACGCTGCCTACACCAATGACTACACCTCCCTTATAAGGGAGGTGTAGTCATTGGTGTAGGCAGCGTAAAAGATCATCTTGGGAACGACTTCTGAAAACGACTGGCAATACTGAACCCAGGGAGGTGGTGTACCGCATCACCGCCAAAAACTCCCCGGGGCGAAGTTATCCAATCCACTCTCACTCCCCAGGGCACTATGATACATCGTGGGAGCAATCTATGGCCAATATTCTGGACACACTTTTTGGCTCCTAGTACGGATCCAAGACTATTACAGCAAAGCTGGGCTCCAGTCCAAATTCCAGTTTGGATTTCGATCGGAGCGTTGCACAGAAGACGCACTGCAAAGGATCGTCTCTGCAGTCTCAGCTTCTACCTTCAAATACTACCTACTAATAGCAACAGATTTTGCTGAAGCCTTCGACAGGCTCTGGTGGGCAAGTATTCTTTGCAGACTTCTTCTTCTTCTTTAATGCTGCCGAATGGCGTTTGCGACTTCGTTTTGATATTGTTCTCTGTCTAGCGCTGCGTGTAGAATTTGTGCTGTTGTCATGTGAAGCCAGGTGTTGATGTTATCTAGCCATGCCATTTTCGGTCTGCCTGGGCGTTTCTTGCCTTCGATCTTTCCCTCCAGGATGAGTGGTAGTAGGTGATATTTTTGTTGGTTCCTAGCGATGTGACCTAGGTATTTGCATTTCCTGCTGATGATGGTTTTGAGCAGGTCCCGTTCCGTGTGCATGTCCTGCAGGACCTGTGCGTTGGTTATCTTGGCTGTCCACGGAATTTTCAGCATTCTTCGGTAGAGCCACATTTCGAAGGCCTGGAGCTTTTTTGTAGTGGCTGATGTTAGAGTCCAGGTTTCTACACCGTAGAGCAGTATTGGCCAGATGTAGCATTTCAATGTGCGTAATTTGAGCACGATGTTCAAGCTTCTGTCGGTGAGGAGGGTTCTCCATTTGGTGAATGCCTGCCTGGCTTGTTCAATTCTGCTTTTGATTTCGGCCTCATGGTTCAGCTGGTCATCAATGAGCACTCCGAGATACTTAAAGCGGTGTATTTGCTCTAATTTTTCGTTGTTTAGTTTGATCGTGATTTTGCTTGCAGTCCTGCTGACCTTCATCACCTTTGTTTTCTTTTTGTTGATTCGTAGCCCCCATGCTTGGCTTTCTATGTCCACTTCGTTCAAGATGGTCTGTAAATCTTGTTCTGAATCCGCTATTAGTGCTGTGTCATCGGCATATCTTAAGTTATTGATGTAGTGTCCGTTAACTTTTATGCCGATGTTCTTGTCAGCCAGTGTTTGGTCGAAGATCATTTCCGAATAGATGTTAAAAAGAATGGGAGATAATGGACAGCCTTGCCGGACGCCTTTTTTTATTGGAATTGGGTCTGTCAGATCGTTGTCATAGCGAAGCCGGGCTGTTTGATTCCAGTAGAGAGTTGTAATAAAGTTGATATCATTGTTTTCAAGGCCAAGTTTTCTCAGTCGGTCAATTAGGCGGTCGTGGTCTACTGAATCGAAGGCTTTCTCGTAGTCAATAAAACATATATACACGTCTTTTTGATGTTCATAGCACCTTTGTAGCAATATTTGTAAACAGAAAATTGCTTCTCTGGTGCCTAGTCCCCTGCAGAATCCGAACTGTGTGTTTCCTAGTGCACTTTCGCACTTACATCTTATCCTTTGCTGAATCACCTTGAGGAAGACTTTTAGCACCTGGCTCATTAGACTGATCAGCCTGAAGTCTTCGCATTTCCGGCTGGTAGCCTTTTTTGGTAGGGCCACAAAGATGGATTGGAGCCATTCGGATGGAATGTCGTTGTTGTTGTAGATTTGATTGAACCATTTCGTTAGTTGTTGGATGTTGCTGTAGTCTAGTTGTTTCAGCAGTTCCACATGAATCTGATCAGGTCCACAGGCCTTGCCTGGCTTTGTTATTCGGATGGCATGTTCCACTTCAGATGTTAATATGTGGAGATTGTCTTCCTGTGTTTGTTGTTGCGTTTCTGCCGGTTTTCTGTTGGTGCCGAACAGATTGTATATATAGCTCTTCCAGGTGTCGAGTTTGGCTTGTTTGCTTAGTATAGGTTGATTGTTGTCCGTATATAAACTTGGGATAGGAGCCGGTTTGTAGATGTTTCCAGCTTCTTTAAGCTTCTTGTGCAGGTTATAGTTGTCATTTTTCTTGATTAGGTCTTCGATTTCTGCACACTGATCTTCCATCCATTTTTCCTTCGCCTTCCGGATTTCCTGTTTGATCTTTTGTTGTATTTCTTTGTATTTTTCCCGGTTGTTGTTGTTTTTGAATATTCTCCGTTCATCCATTAGGTCTAGTATGTGCTGGGTCATCCACCGTTGTTTCTTTTTCGACGCCTGATGTCCTAGCAGGGTTTCTGCTGTTTCATTGATGCACTGTTTGAGTGAACGCCCGAATGCTTGCACGTCTGTTGTTACTGCTTCGATCGATCGGATTGTAGTGTTGAGATGAAGCTGTACTTGTCGTCTGTTGGCGGTGTTCTTCAGTTTCTCCAGGTCGATTCTTTTTGTTGTGCTTGTGCGTTTGACTGCTCGTAATTTGAGACGTAGTGTTGCTGTTACTGGGTTATGGTCTGATGATATGTCAGCTCCGGGGTAAGTTTTTGCATTGAGGACACTTGACTTATATCTGATGTTGATTAAGATGTAGTCAATTTGATTCCTGACGATATTGTTGTCAGAGTCTTGTGGTGAGGTCCAGGTGTATAGTCGTCGAGGTGGTAGTTTGAACCAAGTGTTGGCAATGCTAAATTTTTCTTCTTGGCAGAACTGGACGAGTCTGTCGCCTCGTTCATTCCGTGTCCCCAAGCCATGTTCTCCGACTATGTTTTGTAGCTTTCCTTGACCGATTTTGGCATTAAAGTCACCGAGGATGACCGTCATGTCGTGCTTCTTCAGCGACTTTAAAGTGTTGCTTAGCTTGTCGTAGAACAATTCAATTTCTTGATCGTCTTTGTCCGCTGTTGGTGCAGCGGACAAAGACGACTTTGCAGACTTAGGCAAGCAAATATTCTATTAAATATATACAAATGCATCCAAAATTACTTATCAAATTGGAAAATTACCATCTCCTCAATGTACCGAAGAATTACCAGGTCTATCTACAGAGGTTACCCCCCCCCCCAGGGTTCAGTCCTTGATCCTTTTCTGTGGAACATTGTCCTGGATGAGCTCCTTGACCTGGACCTAGGTCCTGTAGCCATACAAGCCTTTGCCGATGATATCACCATCTCCATTGAGGCTGACAGCAGAGCTTCTCTGGAGGCCAGACGAAACTAAGCACTTCAAATCCTTCAGGATTGGGCAGCCCTACACAAGCTAAGACTCTCACCCCAAAAGACACAATCCATTCCTGAAGGGATCAACTGCAGCCTACTAGAAACCCCACTATCAAAATTCAAGGCCAAACCATCAAGCTAGTTTCCACGTTAAAACTACTAGGAATAGTACTTGACCCTAAGCTCACTTTCTCTGCGCATCTTGCACACCTCCACACGAAAGTTAGAAACTACACTGCTCTCATTGCACGGGTGAGTCGTCGTGATTGGGGATTGGATCGACGCACCCTTTAAGTTCTGTACAAATCAATCTTCCTTCCCTTCATAACATATTGATCTGGGGTCTGGTTTCACAGGCCAACTCTTTACAACAACAAACGTAAACTGGGAACCATCCAGCGCACCACTCTTCTTACTATTACAAGGGCATGCTGCACGGTTAGCAATCCAGCCCTTCAGGTTCTTGCGGGCGTCCTTCCGCTGGATCTGGACGTTATTCGAAGGGCCTCCAACACTGTCTATCAAGGGGCATACCAGCAACTATCCTTGGACACTATCAATAACCTGAATGAAATCAGGCAGGAAAAGAAACAAATTAGCACCTTACTACTTCAGACTTGGCAGGACAGATGGACTGTTTTCGACAAGGGCCCAATCACCAAGAAATTTATACTTTATGTGAATGCCGTATTTCCCAAGTCTCCAAATTGGTTCTCTTCTGGTCTTTATCCCACCTACCTTATTACCGGACAGGGATCAATAAACCACAAACTAACATCCATAGGAATTATTGACAACCCCTACTGTGCATGTGGTGAAATAGAAGACTGGAACTATCTAGTATTAGCATTAGCATTAGTAGAGGCATATGATGCAAGAAAGCAAGCTTATTCAGCATCAGCCAAAAAAAAAAAAAAACCCCTCTCCCATTTCACCCCTCCGTTCGTTCGAAATACCTGTCCAGTTGAGCTTTAAATTTGTTTAGGCTATCAACTTCAACAACAAGTGATGGAAGTCGGTTCCACCAACCAACCACCCGCTGGCCAAAGGCAAATTTCCGCACATCTATCCGACATCCGTCCTTCCTCAATTTGAATTTATGCCCCCTGAGGTGATTATTCTGAGAAAGATGAAGAATCCCATTGGCATTGAGCATGCTCAAACCATTCAAAGCCTTATACACCTCTATCAGATCACCTCGCCGGTGCCTAATCTCCAGACTCTGTAATTTGCAAAATTTAAGCCTTTCTTCGTAAGAGCAACCCTTTGTTCCATTTACTAATCTTGTTGCCCTTCTCTGTACCCGTTCCAGCAGCTCTACATCCTTCTTGAAATGAGGCTTCCAGATCTGTATACAGTACTCAAGATGTGGCCTAACCATTGCCTTATACAAGGGAATAATCACCTCCTTATCCCTGCTGGAAAAATTCCTGTATATCATTGACAAGACACCATGAGCTACTCTTGCAGCTAGTCTGCACTGCTCAGAGAACTTCATATCTGCCTGCACAATTACCCCCAGGTCCTTTTCATTCTCCACCACTGTCAGTGTAGTACCGCAGAGTTGATACATTGCTCTGGGGTTACTGTTTCCCATATGTAGTACTTTACATTTGTCAATGTTAAAGTTCATTTGCCACTTCTCAGCCCATCTGTTCAACCTTTCCAGATCCTGTTGCAGCAGCATAGCGTCAGTAGTGTCCTGAACGACCCTGCCAACCTTTGTATCATCTGCAAACTTAGACATTAAACTTGATATCCCATCATCAATATCATTCATAAACACCGAAAACAACAATGGACCCAACACTGAACCTTGAGGAACTCCACTAATAACATTAGTCCACGTTCAGCAGTGTCCATTGATTACCACTCTCTGTCTTCTGCCACTCAACCATCCCCTTATCCATAGCAGCAATTTGCCTCCAATGCCACACTGCTCCAATTTGTGCAGCAGTCTTCCATGTGCAACAGTATCAAAAGCCTTTCTAAGATCCAAATATATAATATCAAAGTTATTCCCTGCATCCAGTTCTTTTGTGACTACATCATAGTATTCAATCAAATTGGTCAGGCAAGACCTGCCCTTAACAAAACCATGCTGCGTCTGAGCTATAACTGAATTATTGTCTAGATGATCCTGCAGTGCTTCTTTAACCAGTGCCTCCATTAATTTACCTGGAACAGAAGTTAAACTAACAGGTCTATAATTACTTGTGTCAGCCTTTGATCCTCCTTTGTGAATTGGGGTCACATTTGCACATCTCCAGTCTATGGGTACCTCCCCTGAGTCCAAAGAAGCTCTCATAATTATGGCTAGGGGTTTGCATACTTCCTTTGCTGCCTCCTTTAATATAACTGGATAGATCCCATCCACCCCAGGTGCCTTTTTTATGTTTATCCTCAACAATCTCTCCTCCACTTTCCTCTCAGTTATTACAAAATCATCCAGCTCACTGCCAATGTTTACTTTACCTACATCATTCTCCTTCCTGAATAACTCCTCATGCGTGAATGTAGATGCAAAATACTCGTTTAGATTGTTAGCCACCTGAGCAGGATCCTCAACTGTTGAACCATCAATATCCAGTGGACCAATCTGATTCATCCCTTTCCTTCTCGAGTTCAAGTATGTAAAGAACTCTTTTCTGTTTTTCTTTGCATCCTTTGCCAAGGATTTTTCGTAGTCTGCCTTTGCCTGCCTAATCTCCTTTGTGACTTGGTTACAGACCAACTTATACAAAAAAAATTTGTATCTATCATAGGCTTCCATGTCACCCATTAATTTGTATGTATCCCATGCATTTTTCTTCTCTGCCACATGTCTCATTAGTCCATCTGACAACCATTTAGGCCTAAACCTTGAACAATATTTCTTAGTTGGTATGTAAAGCCTGGTAGCCACCAAGATTAGTTCCTTGAATGCTTCCCATTTTGAGTTTGCTGTTGGTAACATCATCAGTTGGTCCCACTGTATAGAATTTAAATACTGTCTCAGACCATCATAGTCGCCTTTACGAAAACAAAAACCCTTCCCTTTACCTCTGATGGTGGTTACCTCCTTGAGTAAATCCCACTTCAACACACTGTGATCACTGCCACCTAGTGGTTCATTTATCTGCAGGTTCTTAATGCATGAAGAATCACTACTGATAATTAGATCAAGAGTATTGCTCCCTCTTGTTGCCTCGCGAACATGCTGATGTAGAAAACAATCATCCAATAAATACACAAAAGCCTTGCTAGTGTGCGAGTGACCAACCCACAAATTCCAGTCAATATCTGGGAAATTAAAATCCCCCATTATAAGACTCTCTGATTTACTGGCCCACTCTATTTCCCTGTACAATATATTATTATACTCATCAGAGTCATTAGGCCTATAGCACACTCCTACTCTCAATTTTTATTTCCCTATGCTTATGTCACACCAAACTGACTCGACACTGCCCTGTCCATCGATGTCGACTGGCTTCACTTCCTTGGACTTTATGTGTTTCTTAATTAATAGCATAACCCCTCCTCCCCTCCTGTCCTGTCTATCCTTTCTATACACATTGTATTCCCCAAATTCCAGTTCCGCATTACTTATATCTGTGTGACACCACGTCTCTGATATCCCAACAATATCTGCCTTTGATGTTTTGAGCAATACCTCAAATTCATCAAATTTATTTACCAAACTCCTAGCATTGGTGTACACGCAGGTATACATGCACCTGTTTCTATTCTTAGCTACCCTAACACAACCCATGTGTTTACTTGTAACGCAATGACTACCAGCAGTCTCTGAAATATCCTGCATCTTGTTTTTCAGACTTCTGCTCATTTGAATAGAAGCAGTGCAAGAATCACTTCCACCTCTGCCAGTGGCTACTGTTAATCTATTAGTCCTTGTATCCCCCCAACTAGCAGTTTTCCGACCCTCCTAACATTGCCTCGACAGCATCAGCAAAAATTCTTGCACCCTTTCTATTTAAGTGTATCCCATCCCTGTAGAAGCAATCTCTCCTGTTAACAAGTACAGTCCAGGCTGAAAAAAATTCTACCCCTTGAGCCTTGCACAATCCCTCCAGGGCCGAATTGATCGACAAGGCTCTCATCATATACTCCCTCCTATCGTGTCTGGGCAGAATTGCAGACACTTTCAAGTTCAACCCTAATTCACGGCTTTTTTTCAACAGTGACCTGTAATTGCTAAGTAATTCCGCCGGTCTCCTACTCTTAATATCATTAGTGCCAACGTGTACAACTATATCACCTTTTGTGCCCTTAAAAGATGATATCCGCTCTACAACGTCATCAACCTTTGCCCCTGGCAGACATACCCTGGTCCTATTCCACCTATCCTTTTTACAAAGCATGTTCCCCGTTTCCCTGACAATAGAGTCACCTGTTAACACTGTGAGAACTTCCGCAGCATCCTGTTTACTTGTATACAAAAACAACCCTCAAGGAAATGAACACTTATTCATCACAGAAGAAAACTACTACTATGAGTTTACCAAGTTTGCACAAGCCATCTTCACAAGAAGGAGGGCCCTATTGCCAATGCAGAATAGGAACACTCCAAACATCTGATCCTAACCCAACTGGCCAACCGATCTTAATCTGGGTAGGATTAACTGGCCTATCTGATTCACAAGTGGCGACTTTTTTGCGGTGTCTTATTTATCCTCCTCCCTGGGTTTCCCCTTTCACCTGATGGCGCTTATTGCTCCATTGATAATCTGAGGATGCCTTCGCCTACATCCTCCATATTTCTAGCTATACCCTCCTTTCTTGTGTACCCTCTGTATTTCCCCGACTCTACCTTTCTTTCTTTTTTTTTCTTCGTTCAAGAAGCTCTGGCGGAGACAAGCTAGAGAATAATGGGCAGCCTGGCTACCTTCTAGTGGTGCGTGCGAGCAACGTGGAGTTCCACCAGGGGCCCTGCGCCTAAATGCCAGAACACACACAACAGAACCCAACATAATACCACGTCTTCAACACACAACACTTCTCTGGCATTTACAGTGTTCCGTATTCCTTCACAGCATACATATGGCGCAGATGTGGGAAACCACAGGTGGCGCCTGACCCTAATACTATGCACACCCACAATGTGTAGTACGCTCAGATGGGGAAGATCCCTGGTGCCGTTTGACACTAAACACACTCTACACTACTTCACTCTGCGCGGTAGCACAGTGGTATCGTCACCGTCCTCCCCACACAGGGTGGAAAAGGCCCGGGTTCGAATCCCGTCGATGACGCGAGGAACTTTAGTGGGCTTTTTTCACTCCGTGGCTGAGTTAGTCAGTCTCAGGCGTAGATAGCAAGCCCCCCCACCCAGAAATTGGGTTTTTTTTCGTCCAGCAAAACAGGTAAATCGACCAGAGAGCACACGCAATTTACAGTCATAATACATATGTGGGAATATGTAAGAGATTACGGGTGGCCCTAATATAATAATTTGAATTTTCTACACTACCCCATGCGAAAGTCTTTCGTAGCACGAAATATTAATTGTAGTCCTTTGTTTCGTTTTTGCATGTTTTAAATCATTCACTTCATTCTTAGCATCTTTATTAAAATATTTAATTTTTATTTGTTGCACTTTTTTTTTAAAAATAACTTATTCAAATGCGTGCACACATTGGTATTAAACTTTGGTGCCTTGCGGGTGTGAAATTTGAATGCAAATGAATAAATAATAAACGCTTCTCCAAACAGCTTAAAAGAGCATTTCGGTGGTGGAGGTTTGAATGCAAATACCGTTAGGGCATTTCTGTCTGCGAAGATTTAAGGGTTTCAATCGAGTTTAATGACTATAGAACTTTTTCTAGGGTATTTTCTCTCGATCAATTCTTTGCTGGGAATTCGTAGAAAAAAGTCGTAGAGGTTTATCCGATGGACATTCTATATTTAGAGAATACAAAAACATTAGAACGGGAGCTGCCTCTGCGTTAATTATATACCCCAGTCTAGCTTTTATACCTGCACATAAATTAATGTCGTATGCTCAGCTAAGACTTATTTGTATAAGAATACATTTGATGTGAAGTAAATGCACTAAAATTAATAATTACTTTGTGTGATTACGTTACTCCTAACCATCATGCAAGCAAATCCAATCACTTTTAGCTCGGGTGGATCGATGCCTGATATATCAAGAAAACAACTGTTGAGAGTCACACGAAGGAAGCGACAGGTAGTTTACCAGCAAGAAAAATCGCGAGTCTTACGTAACGCGAATCATGGTGGACGTGACAGAAAATAAATGTGGCTCTCACCTAAGCACGTAAAACAAGAAATCCATACTTCTTAGTTTTCTACTCTAAAGGGGGGGGGGGAACGGAGGCGGAGTGGGGTTGGGACTGTCTAATAATAAGCAAATAGCCGTTGTAGTTGCCGGTATGACGCGATACATGGATGGCGAACACTAAAACTTGTAAACAAATACAACAGCGTGTGTTGGAGATTTTTGGTGCCGACATGGGAAGGATAAAATATGTATGCGACAGGTGAAATTGAAGCTGGTGAAAGCTATGCGACTTTGCACTTTTTTTTTTAACACAATGTATCCCTAAAATGGGCGAGGGGATCTAATCCATTAGATGGCTTACTCGAAGTGTTTTTTTTTATCTTTTTTATTCCGATCCAAAAGCGACTCCGAGTACTGTCCGTAGTCTATATGACGCCACAAATTTGAACTTACAAATAATCTGTATAAACAATTAGAAAATAATCGCAATCATTTAAATATGTTACGTATCTTGTAGCAGATACGTAACGTTTTTATCCAATATGAGAGTTTAAGTGAAAACTCCAGCTTATTTTAACCATCATGATTCAAAAAAGTAACTGGATTAGGGATACATTTGACGTTAATGATAGATTTTTTTTTGCGACTGTGCGTTTAAATTAATTTTACAGAAACGAATTTGGTAATGAATAAAAACGCATTAGCTGGAACTTGCAAAGTAACGATTTTAATGTCCTTCCTAGCACTTACTCATGCGAAAAGTCTTACTCAATACTTAATTTGAAATTTAAATATAGAAATGACAAATCATATCAGACGGCAGGATCCAACTTCCCAACATCAAACCAAATATTCAAACTTCACTCGGTCAGACAGTCCTATTTATTCATTAATATGAATAAAAAGGGCCGTTAGTGCCAATATTGTGTTCATATTTTTAAAAATAAAATAAACCTTTTTAAGTCCAACCCTCTTGTCGTTTTTACCCAATTCAATGTTTAATTTTAAATAACATCCGGTAAGCTTAAGGTCCCTATTTTCAAACTAAAAATGGCAGACCACAGACACCTAAAAGGTTAAGACAGCTGTGGTATGCAATACTTATTAAAATTTTCGGTTTTGGAAAACGGTTGCTTCTCAAAGTTTTCTAGGTATTCATAAAACAGCTGAGGCTGGCATAAAATTATTGTAATAAGATTAATCTTTCTGTATCATGATTTTAAAGTCTGAAAAAAAAATACCACTAAGTTCACTGTTTTATTGTACTACTCTCAATATGCTTCTGACTGGCAAAGCGTGCTAATGACAATGAAGAGTCCAAGGGAGAGTTTCGCAATTTTATTAAGATATTTTTTATATATTATAATTTATTATTTAGTATACCTGTATACTAGAGCATTTTATAAAAACAGTACTGTAGATCAAAGGCCCGATGCAAATTGTAAATATGATCTACTAAATTGTAAACATCAATTCCTACATACTTGCAATAAAGTTTGCAAGCAACCAAAAAGCTTTATTTTTCCAATTTTATTTAGTAATTTGCGCCTAATAAATATATAAAATTATCAGAGGTCCGAACTCACCAAGAGCACACCTTTCCCCTTAATCACTAACTACGGATTGTAAAGGTTGTCTAAAAATGAATCCCTCGCACACGTCTGAAAATTTACAGTATTTAGGGGGTGTTTTTTTATGAAAACCCCAAACACGAAAGATATTAGAACCTATAGTACTTAGTAATATGCGTGGGTTGAGGGTTCAGAAGATGAAAGAAAATATTTGTTGAGATTAGACTTGAATTTCTGTAGATTATAATTTAAATATAGAGGTTGTTCCAGAAAATGGAGGATGAAGGAATAAATGAGGAAGAATATTTTATACAAGACAACCAGGAATAAGATGTGCACTTCTTCCCGGGATACTTTTAATTACAGATCTTTTAATGTTTCCGTCTCTATTTATTAATTTTAACCAAATTTCCTAATTAGTTTTAATCCTATTCCACTTTAACATCATATAACAAAGCATATCAAGCGAAGCGAGTACCGAAAATTAAGCCTTTATGCTGTTTCTCCCATTAGTCTAATTCTTATACGGTACTTTAAGAGATTCTATTAATCACCTAAATCAGAAGAAGAAAAGTTATTTCTGTGAGTTTGAGATTGGGCAGTAAAAGGATGCTGACTGGCTGGTCCAGCTTCTTTAACAAACATTTAAAATGAATCAAGAGGTATTTTTTTAAATATTATATTAAATAGATGTTAAATATCATTTTATATCCTTAAACTCGATTACATTAAATAACAGGGAAATTAGTTAAATTGTGATTTTAATTACTTTAATTTTTTTGTTTCTAACATACCTTGCAGTTTTAATATTTTCTATTCTCTTAGGTGTCGGTTTCTACTTGGGAGAGCCATGTATATCTGCCTGTAATAATATCCTTTTTCATGTATACTGTAATGCCACCACAGGTCGTTGTGAATGTCTCAATGACTACCCAGTCAGCGTCAAAAATAAAATGTGTGTTAAACGTAAGAACCATTCATTCTTATTACTAATGTGCATGCCGTAATGTTTTTCAACCGTTAATATTTTGCATGCATCTGCTAATTGCCTTTTTATAAGTGTTCTGAATTTAACTAATTTTAAATCATTTACTTGAACATGCACTCTTACGAGGATCATCCACAAGTAATGATTCCAAATAATGCGACCGCTGTATAATCATGGCGGATTTGTCGAAATTATAACCTCAAGAGAAAAATGTTTTTTTTTTTTTTTTATATTGTTGTACCAGGAGGTCCCTACCAAATTCGGGCAACCTCGCCGTACATTTACAATACCATAGATACAGTATTACAGATACAATTCATAATATTGTACAGAGAATAAGGAACATCCATTCAAAAGTAGACAACAATGTCCGAAGTCCATCTGCATAAGAACCCTCCAAGAAGAACTGGGTTATCCAAGTCGAGCGCAGTACGAGGAACTGCGCGATCTTACTGAAACCGTCCGATATGCTTAGAATCTGACGCAATGAGTCTGCCACAACACAAGGAACTGAACATTACTACTGAGCCATCTGTGAAAAGCGATGGATAATACACCTGAAGTCATGCAGCAAACGAAACTGCATCTGAACAAACGTCTCGGAGTAAGAAGAAATAACGATTCAAAAAGAAAAGAAAAGGAAAGGAAAGGAACTGCCCTGTGCCTTTTATTTGTTCAGTTTCTCAAGGTGCTATATGGCAGGTGCATCCTACATGCGACCCACGGGGCAAACGAAATTAGCATGAGATTTATATTTATATCAATAAAAATTTAACGCGGTTTGCACGCATATAGATTTTTGATCATGTGGATGACTACTGAAAATACTTCGTACCCCTCTCATACAGGTCGAACGTTGAATCTGATAGTGAAATGAAGACCAATCGTTCGTCGTTGACCGCATGAAAATGAAAAACTCTTTCCAGAACGACAATGGTGTAAATGTATGGAATGTAATGGATATTATGGAAGAATAAGTGTACAGATATTTTAACACGTTTAATTAAATATTACTCTGTTATTGTTTTCAATTGGGAAATTAAAAAAAAGCATTATTACTTTTGGAGCGACACTAGTAAATTATTCCAAAGTTTAAGAAAAGAGCAAACAGCGCAAATAATTGGATGTTACTGAACGAAAATAACATTAAAAATGAACCACATCACAATAGCAGCAGTATTTCCTAATACCATAGCCCTCCTTGGCAATTACAGATTGCCACTTGGCACTCTTTTAGAGAAGTCTGTTCTGAATCAATCAGTTTAGCAGCGATTAAATTCTTTAAGATCTATTCAATTTATCAACCCTGCGCAACATACGAATCGGTCCATGAACAATATACAAACAATAAAATGAAGCCCATGTGGCTTAAACAACCATATGCGCAGTATGATCAGAGCAATTGATGCACTAAAAAATCTATCTCTAGACCAACCATGCTACAACCCCGACACACCTCTTCCACCATTCCGCCTGCAGTCACCAAGAAACGAAAAAATGCTACTGGAACATTGACTATTCGACTAGGCCTCAAATTGTTATGAAATAAGAATCCGCCCCTTAAATTACATTCTTCTACCCACAGACGAAAAATTGTGAGTACCCACCTTATTTTAAAGCGCAGATTTACAATTCCGCTCAAGTATTATTATTATTAATTTTTTTACAGGTTCGTTTGACAGGAAAATTCAAAACAGAAATTGTATAAATAAACATTATAAAAACAGTATTGTCGCTGCGTCAATCTTGTAGATTTGGTAGACACTGGCCGCACATACTGCCTTGTAAGAGAAAGCTCTACAGTGTAAGAATTTAACTCATGAAAGAAACTGAAATAACACTGCTAAATACGCATTTGTATATTCCTAAAAGTGATGAGCACTGCGGCCTTCTCTTCCATGAATGAGGGAAATTTGAATCCATAATATCCCTTAAAAATCTCCATAAAATGAAACCAAATGAACTAAAGTCTGGACTTCTTGGTAGCCATAATATTTTTGAAGTAAGCTACCCATAAAAGGCAAACTCCAAGTGCGCCAAGGTATGAGAGGTCACAGTAGTCTCACTGTCATATAGAAACAACATTTTACGGAGCTCGTTTTATGTTTCCACAAATATTTTTACGACGGCAGCATAACGCTTACTATTGATTGTCTTGGTAGATGTGGTATTTCACGAAGGAACATTATGTCAACTAATTGCATTTCTTTTCACAAAGTCCTTGTATTAGTGAGGTAGACTGACAACTATACTAGGGGCCACACACAACATCTCAGAGTATTGTGACACATTGCTTCTTCGCCTTCAACTACATGACATGGCTAGATAGGACCCTTCAGACGTCAACTACACCTATCTGCGCCTCTATCACTTGGGATGTGATCCTCATAGAGAGCAAGACTCTTTCACCGTAACCAGATCTCACTGGATTCGGAATTTAACACATCAACATGCGACAGCTGCTACCCCTGCATGGTTATACCCGACTGAGAGCATCTTCGTAAGTGATTGTGACCAGAGAGGACTCCTACCAAACAAGATTACACTGGACTATGGCATGCAATGCCGATATGTGACATCCACCCGCAGAAGATACGGGACTGTTTTTACCTCCATAGGTCTCATGACCGTGACCTCAACTTCCACTTCAATGGCTGACACTGGACCGACTATCTTCTGGATCACATGGACCAGACTGACCAGCCCAACTTTTAACTTCCACGCTGAAGCAGACTTCTCACACAGTGACAAACCACCCATGTCCCTCACTCACCGTTAAGGTGACTTCCGGACAGGATGTGCTCTCTAGATTGACAAACACCTGACACCGATTTGACCTACGAAGACGACTTCACTGGATTGGGACATCAACAAGAGTGACATCTTCCAATGGACGCTCTACACTGACATAAGCTGCGAATCTACACCTTGGTAGAGTGCACTGCTGATCCCGGAATAGTCCGGGGTGGGATCTTCGCTGCTGACCCCAACTTCGGGTGGGATTTTTGTACTTACTGTTCATTGCTCTACACTATCGTATATTTCATAACCCTTCCTTCCTGTTTCTGTGAGAATGCCTTCAACTATCCTACTCCATCTTTCTATCACTGTTCCCCAAATCCCTCCCTCCATTCCTCTGACTTTTCGGGATTCTCCAGACTTTTGTCTCTGAAGATGCCCAGTACGAGCTAGCTGTAGAATCTGGCACGCCTTCGTGCATCTAGCAATGGGAGTCAAGTGACCTGGGGTCCATTGTGCTGCGGAGCTGCCAGATGCCGGCCACTCAATGCAACAAAACTTCACACTTTTACACAAACCAACACTACATACAAAAGTCCGGCCCTGGCACTTGCCTCACCAAATAATGATCCAGCGGTAAATGGCGGGAACCCTGGAGTCCGCAAAAAAAAAAAAAATAAAAAACCCTTACACATTACATTGTATGTTCCCAATTCTGAATTTCAACAGAACAATGGTAGTACAAATTTTTAATATTATGTACTGCCGTTGGGAATTACGCGGTTCAGAAATGCATTTTAGGAACACTTGCTGTTTATAGTGCATATAGACAGTCTGTGAAGTACAAAAAAAGACTGGGCCGGGTATCGATAGAGAATCGGCGAAACTGGAACCTCAGAGTGAAAAATAAATCTTCAGATAAGACAAGAAAAAAGGAAACTTACATAGTATATTTAACCAAATAAACAATTTAATTGAATTGATCATTTTAAACCATTTGAAGGTAACAGCGCAGAAGCTCCAGCACATTAAATATTTAGGTAACTACTGCTTTACCTTAAAAAACTAATTAACGAACAAAAACAAACTAAACAACGAAAACTTACTTTCACCACAGGAAGAGCCCATCATCCCTTTGCGAGGTTGGCGTTAATGCTGCAACCTACGATACGAAAAAAGACTGAAGAAATTCATCCCCAAAGATAAAAGCAGAATTCCAAGTCTGCTCTTATCTCTGGAGGCGGATTTCTTTAGTACTTTTTCAGTTTATTTCTTGCAAGAAATAAACCGAAATCACGATATAATAAGAATTAAAAGAATAAGGTATCACAGGCATGATTTCTTCAGGGAAGCACGCACACAGGGGTGTTTTGTGCGCGCGCGCTCCTGTGAAGAAATCATGCCTAGTGTAAACTTTTTCGTTACAATGAAACACAGTTATGTTTAGCTAAACATGTGTTCCCTGCATAGAAAAGCCAAACATAGTTATTTTAATTGAATATCAATTAAAATAACTGAATTTAATTGAATATCAATTAAAATATAAATTAAAATTAAAATATCAATTAAAATAACGTTTAAAAAATATATATACAACCTAATTTACTTTATAGCAGTGTAGATCAAAAATAAATAATTATCACGAAAATCAAATTCATTGCCCCCCACCACCTCAACCAGTTTACATTCCAGACTGTGAAAAGTATGGCTAAAACTTTATTACAGAAAGACGCAGGTTCTGAAAATTGAATGGCCATTTCTACAAGATATTCAGGGGTGTTTTACGCATACGACTATACATAAAATATTGGGTTAATCATATTTTATTTGTGATGCGATTAGATAAACTTTCAATCATAAGTACGATGCTGTTTTTGCTAAAATCAAAGTACATTAATAACAAGCAGGCTAATAAACAATTAGTACCAAATTTATTTGTTACGGTACGTATAGCAGTTTTTTTTTTTTTTTTTTTGCTCACGTAATAATCAGCAACTTTTTATAAAAGCGATTAAAACCATGATTCAACTAACCAATAAACAAAGAATATTATTCGTGTACGTTGTTTGAAACGTCTGCGAACTGGGAGGTTTGCCGAGCTTGTCAAAAGGAGATCAGAACACCACACAGAAACGAACTGGATCGTGTGAGTCCATAATAGAATAGCTCTAATTTGAATAATTGCAATTCACTCCCTCTTAAAAACGATGTTTACTAAACAGCTATACAGAGAAATAGAGTGGACAAGTAAATCAGAATGTTTTATAATGGGGATTTTAACTTTCCAGATGTTGACTGGAATTTGTGGGTTGGTCACTCGCACTCTAGCAAGACTGTAGATTTAAAGAATGACCATTTCACACAACAGCGTGTTAGAGAAGCAACAAGAGGAAGCAATACTCTTGGATGATTATAATCAGTGATTCTAAATACATTAGAATCTGCAGGTAAAAGACCCACTGGGTGGCGGAGATCAGTGTACTAATGCGGAATTTAAAGACAACTATTGTCAAGGGTAAAGGGAAAGGCTTTTACTTTCGTAAGGGTGACTACAGCGATCTCAGGCAGTTTTTATACAGAGGGACCAACTAATGATGTCTCCTATAGACAATTTCAAGCATTCAGGGAAGTAATCATAGAAGCTACTAAGCTTTTCATACCTAGGAAGAAATACTGTTTAAGGCTTTGATCTAAATGGATGTCAGATGAAAAATTGAGAAAAAGTGGCAATGAGAAAAATGCAATGGCAGAGATAAGGAGGTGATTATCCCTTTATACAAAGCCATGGTTAGGCTGCATCTCGAGTATAGTATACAGTCTGGAGGAGTCACCTTAGGAAAGATGCAGATCTGCTGGAACGGGTGCAGAGAATAGCAACCAGATTAGTGAAGGGAACAAAAGGGTGCTCTTAACTAAAAAGGGCTCCAGTTCTGCAAATTGCACTTCTGGAGACTATGCGCCTGCGAAGTGAGCAGGTTGAGGTGTTTAAGGCCTTGAATGGATTGAAAAGATGAATGTGAATGGCATTCTTCCTCTTGCTGTGAGTACACACATGAGGGGGCATAAATTTAAGTTGAAGGATAGATGTGAAGTCTGCTTTCAGCCAAAGGGTGGTTGATTGCAACAAACTCATCTGGTGTTGTGGAAGTGGGTAGTTTGAATAAATTCAAGGAAGAACTAGACAAATTCTTTAATGGTATGGATGGGAGAAGTGGGTAGTGTTTTTTTTTGGCTGATGCTATATCAGCTTGCTTTCTTGCATCATTTGCCACTAATACTACTACATATTAATAATCACGCTCATCATCAAACTATTCGAGTCACCATCGTAAAATCAGTTTACCGACAGAGAAGGGAAAAATTCAATTACATATAAGAAAACTGTCTGCGTAGCAGCATGCGTTTTCTAGTATTTTTTAAAGACCTCCATAAACATGGTTACTTCTCCACACAGGGAAAAGAAAGAAATTGCGGATGTCAGATTGTCTTTCATTTCAGCTTGCGATATCTTCTCGAATTACAGCCTCACAACCAACTTCCAACGCCATGCTACTCCTCCTGAAGGTAACAATGGCGCCAGTCAGTTACTGTGGACCGTCTGAAAAGGTTCACTGTTCCTTATTATACCTCAGGTAGATGGCGTAGAATGGATGGAAGTTCACCGCGTGAAAAAGCTGTCAGCGTCTTTGAGCTATTGCCAAGTCAAATACTGCACAGCAATCCGCCCACTTAGCACTTGCGTATGCCTAAGTAAAATGTAATTATATACGTCAGTAAATTCGAATAATTTTTATTTATTTTTTTTTTTAAATCAGCCCTCGTACATCAAAAATGTTGTCTACTGATTCTGGTTTACTGAATCGATATGCAAATTTTAGTGAGAAACAACTAGTGTTCAAGAGAATGTATTCGCATTTCACCTGATAAATCCTAACATTTTACTGAAATAACCAGTAATGATTACTACTCTGCTACAAGGTGCGTTTGCGCTGGCAGACGAACTTGAACAAATGCCTCATTGCGTTGTTATTCCCTGCATCATGTTTGTGCACGTTTGCTGATGATCGGTCTGTTTTGGCAACCAACCAAATGTGAACGGCTGTGCAAATGCAAACTGACACAGAGGCATTTCTGCGCCTGAGGCAACTATTCTGACGGTCGTACTTGGAGCTAGAGGCAGCTATTCAGATGTACTCCCTCTGCTCAACTAATATCACTCACACAATGAAATCTAACTCTTGCCCCCCTTCCAGCCTTGTTCTGAAGGCAAGTGCTTTGATTGACACATCCTGTTCTGACTCTGAACTGCTATCCACAGACGTGTGTTTCTTTTTGTAATAAGAAAGGCGACTTCAAAAAAGGAAACACTTGGACAGTGTGAATGGAGTTTTAACACTTCCTGTTCTTTGTAAACGATCAACCACGAAATAGTAATTAGATGAGGAACATGACTAAAAAATACTCATACAGCGTGAATTTTCATTCATTTTTATTAATTCAAATAAAGCAGTCGTCTGATATTTGTAAAAGATAACTTCTAAAACATTTTAAAAAAAATCGTCTCATGAAATTCAAGTAACCCTATATCGAATATTATTTTATTAAAATGAATAAAAACAAGAAACAAAACAAAAATGTTATTAGTAAGAAGTTGAATTCTTAAGGCAGAATAGAATATTAGTGAATATTTTTATTATCAACAAAAAACAGAAAAGGTCTGTAGTAAGTTGATAATTTCCTATCAACCCTTGAAAATTGGTTGTTCTTAAGGGACTGTCATACTAATCGATAGCAGCTATAGTTAATAATGCGGAAGCTAATAATTTTATAATTTATGCTTATTCCCTAATGAACTGTCCAATTTTAATATATATATATATAATTAGCTTACCATATTTATTCTGGATAGACTTTTTTTTTTTTTATTTCATGCTTCAAGCATACAGAAAGAAAGGATTCATCAAGAGGTTCGCATCTTCTGTAAAGAACTCTTTCCTTCACTATTGCCTTATTTTCTCGCATAATCCCTCCTACACCAGAATTCGCATGTCCTGTTTGGAACACAAAAATCAAAACACGAATAATCGAAAAAACAGTACAGACAAGAATAATAAAATACATGTTGCAACAGCCCAGTATGTCTATAACAGTAATCGTTATTACACTTTACTAAATAAGTATCACTTAAAACCAAAAGCCTTCAAAAGAAACATATTTAAAATAATTAACAGCAAATGTTTAAATACCTCGTTCTTATACTATATTAAGATTAAAGTACCTACGCTCCATACTCGAACCCACACTCCACTGCTCGACAAAATTAACAGAATACGTAGAAAACGCGGTGTAACTCGTTGGTCAGCATGCGATAAAGTGGGGCAAAATTTGGTATAGTGGTGTAACGATGAAATATGGAGACAGCAGGTATAAGGGACATTTATAGGGTTTGTACAAGAATTATCAAAAAGGTCACATTACAGAAGACTATACAAGATGCTCGAAAATATGGTCCCATGACATCACTACAAAGTATGATCCCCCTCCAATGGCTAACAGGACTGACAGTGGCAAACCACGCTCGCAACTAACATCGACGAGTGCGGCCGCGTGTTGAAGTGCTCCTGAATGTAAATAGAAATTCAGTGTTTAATTTTTTTAATCCCAATGACTATGTGGTACCCCGAGATTCCTCTCATCAAGAGCTACTGAGTGACGTATATTTCATGATCCGCTGTCCAACAGGTAATAATATTTTCATAATATTTCATCTATAATTGCACTCAAATGGCCACTGTTCGCAAATAGTGAGCTACAGTCAAGGTTGCTTTGCAAGGGATCTTTTCACAAGAAGAAGAACCCTCCTAGTACAACAAAGACAGACTCGAACAAGATGTTCCACAACAGCGACAGATATATCCACCGGACCACGACACCTACCAGTAGTAACTGAACTATATGTACGACAATTCCTGACCATCTCTAGACAGACCTACTGAAACCGACAACCCCTAATTTAGACGTTAAAAACTGGACTGCCAATACCTGAATGCATTCTATCAGCGGAATATCGCACTAGGCTCCCTTGCCCTTTAATCACCCTATCCTTACCCACTTTTTCGCTGGGTGGAATTCAATTTCGCCTTCCTTGGGGATCCCTTCATCTAATTCCCCATATTTCTGACTGTTCCGCCCCCTTTTTCTTCTCTAAACTCTACACACTCTGGGCTTTTTTTTTTTTTTTTTTTTTTTGTAGTCTCTTTTAGGAAGCTCAGGCGACCCTGGCAGAGACCAGCTAGAAAATATTGGACTGCCTGGCTTATCCCCAGAGGTAGTGGCAGGCAACATGGGTTCCATTAGTGGTCCTGCAGCAGAAAGCCAGATGAACAACACAACCCAACACACACTTACATAAAACAACACACAACTCACACTTCTGACTTTTAAAGAGTTCTGTCTACCGCACAAGAGAAACAATGGCGCAGTTGTGGGAAACCACCAGTGGCATCCCAACCCAAACTCTATGCTACTACTTCTGCGCAGTTACGGTGCTCCTATCAAAATTCCCGCAATTATTCATTATTCCACCTCATACAAGAACACCTCCTCCTCCATAGTAAGTGTCTCTTTCTCTGATGTTGGAGAGCATTCCTCGTTGTCTCCAGATGAAATAACGTCTAGAAGCTGTTTAAAGCTAAAATGGAAGTAATCAGAGAACAGAACTGAACCCCATTTGTCAGGGCTTCAAGTCACATATTCGTGGCACCAGTTTCGACGAGCTCTGCGGTGGTTTGGGGTTAATGAGATACAAACCACTGACTTCCTTGCTTGAATTGAGCTTTCTTAATACAGTCCGGTTGGAAATGTTTTCACCTGTGGCCGCAGCAACTTTAAGAGATAGTTGATGACAGGACATCGTAGGGTTCCGTTTTGCTGTTAGAGCCAAATAGCGGCTGTTATGGTTGACGTAGCCGTCGGGCAAAATTGGCCAGCTCTTCTTGTAATGGTTCCTGTCTATTGAAACTGCTTCCATAAAGTGAAGTGTGTTTAGGGCCTGGCGGCACCAGGGGTTTCCCCCCATCTCGGAGTAGTATACATTGTCGTGTGTTACAGCACGCTGTAGAGGCAAGAAATTTGAAAGTGTATGGATGTTGTTAAGTGTAATGTCGTGTACCGTTGTTCATCCGGCCATTTAGCCATTGGACCCTTATTGGGGCCCACCGTTGCCCACATTTGGCCCCGTGGAGGCAGAGCAGGTACACCAGTATTTTAAGTGAGATTTCTAGTTTCACGAGCTTTCAGTGGCTAGGACCTTAAAAAAAAAAAAAAAAAAAAGAGAGAGAGAACGCGGTATGATGAGCGCTGAAAGGGTCAGAGGCCGAAAGGAATACTTGTACAGTGGAATTTGAAAGTTTTAAATTTAGACTGTGTGGGACTTACACTGTGAAAGTGAACAGCATGGGGGGGAGACTGTAGCTGGGGAGGAAACAGGAAGTAATGGGTCGATAGAGGTGGACCCCTGTGGCCAGTAGGGCAAACTGCTTCCATAGTGCCGAAACGACACAGTGTGACCCATTAAGCCAACGTGCCACCTTCGCTTGAGACTGCCCGGCTTCAAGTCAACCAACCCCGCAATCTCAAAGAATAATCTAAACGAAGACTTGCTATCTTCAGTACAGGAGATGCGGCCGTCCCACTGATCAAGTCAAAAAACGGAATGAAGTGATGTGGTTGCAACCCATGTTTTTACAAGCATGAATAATTTGCGGCTCTGTAAAGTGGTTATATTATATATGCGGAATTTGCATACCAGGATGCCTATTTATATCAAATATTCGCCTTGGAATATTTGATATAATATTAAATATTCTAAGGCCAATAGTCGCTTTCGACGACGCTGTTTTCACAATAAAATATTCATAAAAAACATTTTTTTCTGTTAATTTTGTCGAGCAGTGTAATTTATTAAAAATTAATCGATCTTCTTAATTTGGATCCTTTATTGGATTTAATCGATCTTCTTAATTTGGATCCTTTATTGGATTTCTGAATTGTTTTATCACAAATAAAACAGCTTAAGCTGGGTCATCAGGTCATTGCTAAACCAAACACTATTTCACTATATCATTCAACATACATAATAATCCCTAATTAACTTTTAAATCACAAATTCATCTGAGGATCTACCATGCCCGCAGGTCAATTTTTTAATTCTTGCCATTTATATATTTTATAGTATGCTTCTTTAATTTTTTTTTCTCCTTAATCTTCATATTCGCCTTTATATTAAAGTCTTTTATATATTGCATCAGTGCTACTGCATAGAAAATATGACTACTGTCACTTTTATAATACATTCTTTTTAATAATACCATTTCGTTTTAATTGCAAAGGGTAAATAGCAATAATTGTTCTATTTTTATATTTTACAGGAAATAATGGTTTGAATTTTAATTTAATTTAAATTTGACCTTGATAAATATATTACATTAATTCCATTAATCTTATAACTGTAATGACGTCATATGATGCAACACAACCAGTGCATCACCTGTAATACGTTTAAACCTAGATAAATAAACAATACTGGATTTGCGCATTTCGGCCATAAGTGGACACGACACAACTCTGTGCCTTCTTAAACTCTGTTGAAACCTCCAGCCACTAATACCTAATGTTTGTGTGTATAAACATTTCGGTCACACTGTAAAGCATCGTCACATTATCTTATTCTCGCACACCTCCCATTTTTATTCCTTAAACAGCATAACGATATCAAATTTTTTTTTTCGATACTCAATCCAGTAAGCGCAAACAACGAAACAGCCTTACTGCTGAATTAGAGTAATGAGGAATCAGATACTGCTTAACGTGATACTTAATTTCAATTACTTTATTTAACTTTGGCCCAGTTATTAATATTAAAAGCTAAAAGGGACTCTGAAGTCATGGTAGACTTTAGGAGGTTACTCTCCACACGGGGGACTCCTCGAATGAAAATTCAAGGAGTCTCCCGTTTCGGTCGGATGAAAAATGCACACAATAAGTAGCGTTCCACGAAATGAAAAAAAAAAAAAGCAAACATATATACTAAACATTCACGGTAGCACAGTGGTTATGTGGGAAAAGCATGGGATTCAAATTCCACAAAGATGAGTGGAATTTTTAATGTTTGTTTGTTTTTTTTTTTTTTTTTTTTCCTCAATGTGCGAGAGTTAGTCGATCTGGAGCGACCGGTGCACAATTATCTACACTTTCCAGACAATACACTGATGCCTCATAGCATTAAGTTGGTTTAGCGAAAAATCAACAAAATGCATATTACGAGTGTTATACGACAGGGGGTAGCAGCTGCTGACTATTTTAAGTGGTACTATCATTTTTGGTTTGTTTTTTTTTTTCACCGTTAGAACATGGCTTTTTCCAAAATATTCAGATCAAGTAGAAGTCGTTCTAATCTCTTATTTTCACCATCGATGGCAACGACTTTTTTTTTATCTTATTATTTATTTGTTCTACGAATAAAACTGCCTTATTCAGCAAGCGAAAAGAAACAAACCAAATTTTGCTTTGGCTCGACTTTGTCATCCTTCGACTTGTAGAGAACAGCTGCACAGAGTAGCTTAATTGTATTAAAATACAATTTTTTTGGAATTTTAATGCATACATACATAATTATATGTATGGATGTCTATCTTTCGTACAGAAATTCTTGCTTATCAGCCTTCCCCCCTCCCCCATTTTTTTTCCTCAATGCGCGAGAGTTAGTCGATCTGGAGTCCATCCCAGAAATGCGAAAATCTGATACCACCAAACATTAAAGTTACTTAGACAGCTTGGCCAGCTTAAATTTAATACGGAACATTTTTATAACTGAATTCGATATTTACTGCTAGCAGAATAATAATAATAATAATTATTATTATTATTATTACTATTATCATCATCAAAATAAAATCAGCACAAACTAGTTCTTCCCAACCTTACTTTTTAATGTGGCGTTTATCACATTCAAGTTGGTTTCCACTTGGAAAGTCATGCAGAGTATTTTACATATTACATAATGTTTACTGGTTAGAAATTCCCAAATTTTCTCGATACATTAGTGGAAAACTAATGTATACACTTAACTTTTTTGGAGACGACAAGAAAATGTCGTTAAAACAAGTTTACTAATACTCAGAAACAAAATAAGCATTTCACCATAATGCAAATGAATATATTTTATTGCTAATCAGTCTGATGTCAACACCGTTTGCTGTCCTCTGTAGGCTGTTTCAAATTCGCGTCGTACCCATTATGTATACTAAATATAGCTGATTTTATTATTTTTTTTTCATATTTTTTTTGCTTCACTTGACAGCGACATTACAGATTAAATCAAAAATGACTTTGTACGAATGGTTAAAAGTGAAGTTAAGTGTCACTCACCTTTATGAAATCTTTCAAAACGTTTTAATTTTCACAAATATACATTTATTTTGAGTCTCCTTATCATATTTTCAAACTTAATATTATTACTGATACTTCACACACACGTATTTCTCTTTCTCCAACGTCATAACTAGCAGAACACTTTGTCGTTTGGACAAAAATCTGTTTGTTACTTTTTTCTTTTCTTGATACTTGAGGGCGCCCTATTAGCAATCAACTACAGTTTAATTTCCTAAAATGTCTAGAAATAAATTAGACATTCTAGGCTTGAGTTTTGAAGACTAAATTAAAATTTATTTTATTTTACAAATAAATTATTTTTTTCAGTTTATTAAAAAATGTGAATATAAAAAAAAGATAATCAACGCCGATGCAAAGGGCAAGAAATCTTGTGAAAATTTTAATAACGAAAGAAATAATAATGATAATAATTGCTTTCAATAAAAAAAATACGCATCTAAGAAAAAAAAAAAATAGCCATTTCGGATTATGGAGGGCGAAATACCAGTATTCGCTGAGTTTCTTGAATATGGCTCTCGTGGGCAGCGCATTTGGCATAATCGTTGTCTTCCCAACACCGGGTTCGGTGTGGAGAAGACCTGAGTTCGAATTTCTCAATGACGTGAAGAATTTTTATAAACTTTTTCACAAAGTGGCTGAGTTACTCGGTCTCAGGTGAGGACAGCATGGTTTCTTCTCCCAGAAACTCGAGTTTCTTGTCCAGCAAACAGCAAATTGACTACATAACACGCGCAATTTACAGACATATCCTAAGTTGCTGATGCGCCTAAAACCCTATACTACGACATACAACAATCAGCCTTGAATATGATGCAAGGTGTTAAAATTAGGGTAAAATTTCTGACGAAATCCTCTACTAGAGTACCGTCTTTATATGATAATGGATTCCAATAGTGACCGCTCGTCAATTCAACTGGTAGTGTGCAAAAAAATAAAATAAATAAATAAATAAGACAAATAAAATAAATACAAAATAATAATTCAACTAAATACAACATAATAATTCAAATAAGCAACCAACAATAATTCACATAAACAACCAACAACCCATTACCAGATTTTGAATAATTCGTTATTCAAGATTGGATTGGTTGGTTGTTTTAGATAGGGTCCGTAAATTAAGTGCATTATATGGTCTGTTTGCTTCTTACGGAATGAAAAAACCCGTTTCCGTGAGAAAAAAAAAAATGTCTGTGCTCGATTCCCTTATTCAGCCGGATTCAGAAATAACTCCAGTCTGGACGGCACAAAATTTATGACTTTTTTTTTTCTTTTAACAGAATGGTCGAGTTACTCGATATCAGATAAGGGTAAGATTTTTTTTTTTTAACCTGAGAAACTCTGGTTTTTATCTACATAAACAAACAAGCTAACAATAGAACATGCACAATTTTTCTATCGATATAATGACGTCAAGATTAATATAATTAAGATAGAACAGGTATATGAGAAAGAAAAAACGATTTCTGACTTTTCTTATGGATAACTGAATTGGCAGGGCTTAGGAGCATTAACACTTTAGGCCATATTGAGCTGTATGTACGAGTAATGTTCATAAATTGCGTGTGTTCTGTGATCTATTTGCTGCTTTCTAGACGAAAAACCCAAGTGTCCACTAGAAAAAACCATGCTACCTCGCTCGAGATCGACTAACTCAGCTACGTTGTGAAAATTGTCCAGAAAAATTCTTCGTCTCATTGACGGAATTCGAACTCAAGTCTTTTCCACCCGGTGTGGGAAGGACGATGATTATACCAACTGTTTTACCCATGAGGGCAACAACTGAAAATGTAAAATTCTTGCACGCCAACCATTTCAATTCCGTATTTCTTTTCTCTTATAGCAGCCCAAGTTGGAGACAGCTGCAATCACACAGAATCCTGTGCCTTCACTGAACCTAATGCCATCTGTACTGAAAAGAGGGAGTGCGCGTGCAAACACGGATTTCATAAGAAATCTTCAGATGAGGGTGTTTTATATTGCACTGCAGGTAAGTAGCCCTAAGAGTCTCATATGTTGTTTTCTAATTACAGTTTGTCAACTGGAAGCCGCCTGAATATTAATTCCAAATAGTTTAGTTGATTCAAATAGTTTCGACGTTTCAAGACACTCAAATAGATCCCAACATGCCCATAAATTTTAAAATGAGTTCTGTGACAAGTACAGTAAAATCCAATACAAATGAAAACATTTTAAAATTTCACCATAACTAAACTATTACTAGATCCAAGCCGATTTCCGTTATTGTTAATGCTTTGTATACAAGTCTCGTTAAAAGCAGTAGTTTTGACGAAACATTCACTGAATTATGACCACTCCAACTGTAATGAACTATGCTGCATATCTCGCATATTTCGCAGTATAAAAAGCCGAACAGCTTCGTACACTACAGCAGTGGTAATTTGCATCTGGTCGTGCAAGTCAAAGTGATAAAGTAGCAATGATCGAACGTAGTAAAGATATCACGAAGTTTCAAAAGGGCAAGATTGAGGGAGCTCGTGCGTGGGGTCTGTCTTGTTGGTTTTTCACGGTCCACTGTGGCTAAGATGTACAAAGAATGGTGTCGCACGGGTCACCATTTTTGGTTAACGTGCGAACGGAATGTCTTCGTTCGCACGTTAACCCTTCAGGCAATTATTCCAACTGCTATTGTACGTTGCAGGGTTATCATTTTGAAGGAATGCGAGCTTCCGTATAGAGAATTTAGAAACAAATATGAATATAAAAGATTACCTGATCATACTAGACATCAGAAAGCACTTGAATTGGATCATGCATGCCATCTCGATTCTATCAGTATAAACATTCCATACTATGGAGCCAGAGATCACCACTTAAAAACACAATAATGCAGAGAACTGATTTAACCAGCCGCAAGCGCGAGTCATACCTTGGCTCCTTCAACAACTCGATGGCTAAAAGAAAACTTCCCACAATCTAAATCTCTTTCTCCCTCTGTAATTTGAATTTGAGGCCCCTAGTTCTGGAATTCTTTAAAACAGTGAGAATTCCACCTTCATTAATTTTACTAATCCCTATCAGAGCCTTATAAACCCCAATCAAGTCAACTCTGAGGTGCCTGGTTCATGCTCTGTAGCCCACATAATCGAAGTCATTCCTCGTACAGTTGCCCTTTTGTCTATCTCACCATTTGAGTTGCTCGTCTTTGGACCCTTTCAAGAAGCTCAATGTCTTTTTTCAGATGAGGTCTCCATACTAGGACTATTCTAATATGTACCTACAATTGCGCTGATTAAAAAATTCACACTGCTTTTGTTTTTTGCGTATCGTAGTATTCTTCATAAATTGGCAAAAAAAGAAAAAAACATCCCTATTAGACAGGAGTTGTGAAGAAGATAAGGCTCCAGGAGTGGACATTATGCATCCTGTTATACTAAAAAAAAAAAAAAAAAAAATTTCTGTTTATACTCCGGGACGACCAAACGGTTAGAGGAGTTTACAAGATAGACACAATACAAGAAACAGCACCGTATTCAGCAGTCACGGGCTTGAACTGCGGTCACTCAAGGCACATGCACTCATGCACCCGCGCGACTGACCACTAGGCTACGGCGGCCTTAAGAAGGCTATGTGCAGCAGTCTATTGTGATTGATAATGCGATCAGCATTACGTACTTGAACTGGAGAAGCACTAATGTCTTCCCATTCCACAAAGTGCGAGAGACATGATGGGCAATTACAGCCCAGTGAGTTTGACATTAGTAGTGGGTAAGTTCATAGAATCTGTAATTAGGAATACGATATAGATCTGTCTGGATAGTAGTAAGCATACCTAATAGATGAGAGTATGGGTTCGTAAAGGGCACGCCTTGCCTGACCAATGTGATCAATTATTATTACGAAGTCATAAAACAGTTTGATGCAAGAAACTACTTCGATAGTATTTACTTTGACTTCAGTAAAGCTTTTGATACGGTTCCCCATGAAACACTATTGTCTAAACTGGAGAAAACTATTTTACTTGTAACGTCCTTCTTCCGATCAGGAGTTGGCTAAAGGACAAGAGACAGAGAGTAGTGATAAATGGAACATTCCTCAGAGTAGACTAGTGCTGGGAACTCCTCCTGTTTTTAATCTTCGTTAATGGCACTGACGAGGGAATACAGGGGAAGCTCCCAAATTTTGTTGATGATGATGTGAAGGTAGGAAGGTTGGTTAACTACTAAAACCAGGCTATTCTGCTTCAAAATGACTTGGATCGTTTGCAGATATGGTGACATTGATAACTAAAGTTTAATATTCTAAATGAAATGTTATGCATGATATTGTATGCTACTTGCCATGCAAACGCCATATTGGTGATTCACAAGAAAGACAAACCTCCTCTGAATCTGTAAATCTGAAGCTACCTAAATACATTCTGTAAGTATGCCAAATTTTTTGCCTGTCAGTCAATCCAGAGAAGTCAAACTATCTCATCTTTACGCCAAGTCGGATGACTTCTGCTGATACTGCATCTTCTCTACTTCCGGAATTGGCAGGAAATGTTCTGACTTCCATAGACAGTGTCAAATTCCTAGGAGTAATCCTTGATGCCAACCTCATCTATAAAAAACAAATCCAAGCTCAGTATTCCAAAGCCCTGAAAGCGTTCTGGGGAATGAAAATTGATTTGTGCAAAACGCACAATAAGCAAATAATCAAGAACTACCTTGCAACTTACTTCTGTAGTGTACTCTCCTATGCCGTGGAAGTTTGGTCGGCGGCACCACCCACCAGCCTCAGGAAACTATGGGGCCTCGAATTCTGTGTGCTGAAGTGGGCCAACTTGTGGTCGCACCAGGTCTACACAACATCTAAATCTACTCTCTGCTGCAACCTGCAATATACGTCCATAGTCCACTGAGCCCATGTGCTAAAAATAAAGTCATTCCTTCATCTGTGCTCAGCTAAGCAGGATCACATAACATCTGGAACACGGTTGGTTGGCGTTTGCCAGGCAGACATCTCCATAGTACCCCCTCCTTGTGCTCAAGGCTCTAGCGGTTACAGAATTTCAAGAGACACTTCCCAAATGTGACTCTGGACACTCTCAACTCGTTCAACATCGACATCGACCTGTGGACTATAGACAAGGCATATCGCGATGGCATCTTGTCCTATCTTGCTGTTTGTAAAGGACATTTATGTAAGTGCCGATGTCATTTCATGTTCTGCTAAACTTGTAGTCCTTTTTCGCTGTAATTATTGCTTCATTTTTACATTTTGATTATCACCTTTGTTTTTATCTATTAAGTATTATTTAGTTATTATTATTATTTTATTTCATTTTTTTCTATTATAAAACAAAATCAGTTGTATAAACAACGAATTGTAAGATTCCTCTGGCTTTCTGGGTAAGGAATCACTATTGTACAAGATTTATGTTAATAAAGAATCTTATTATTATTATTATTTGGGAAACATAAATCCAGGTGTTACTTAAAAACTAGTGGGGAGAGAGAGGTTAAAAGTTGTTGCTGTCGGGTTTAGACGCATCATTTTGCGCCATTGTGCGTTATGTCTGTACAAGAAACCCTACTTCCTCCCACCCTTTGCTGTAGTTAGCTAACTACAGCTTCGACTGAAGAGCCCTTTTAAAAATACCCCTAGTCATCGACGGAACTCGGAGCGAAACTTCGTCACACTAGTGACACGTAGCGAAACCACTACATTGGCAGTGGGGAAGAAGTTAAAAGTGGTTGAAGACGAAAACGATTTAGCAGTTACCATTTACCATGCAGCATAAACAGGCGGCTAAGGAACATACAGTAGGGTTTTAGAGTATCAAAGACTAAGGCCATATTGCACCGTGCGTATTGTCTGTAAATTGTGTGTGTTCTGAGGTCGATTTTCTGTTTGCTGGATAAAAAACCGGAGTTTCCGGGAGGAAAAAATAATGCTATCCTCACAACCTGAGACTGACTAACTCAACCACGTTGTGAAAAAGACCCATAAAAATTCCTCCCCTCATCGACGGGACTCGAGCCTTTTCCATCTGGTGCGGAGAAAACGACGATCCTACTAACTGCGCTACCCATGAGAGCAATAATAGTTATTTATGAAATGTCAAATTAAAGTCAGACAAATTAACAAACAAAAAAGCAAATTCCATTCACAGCAGCAGCAAAAAATAGACTTGTTATCGGAGAATCAGTCATTTACAACTCAACTTAAAATTTTTACAATCGTTATAAATCTTACACTGCATGCAACTAAGAACCACAGTTCATCCAAACAATTAATGATAAAAAAAGGACGGACAAGAAAGAAAGAAATCGTCTCACTTCATTCGTTACCTAAACTATCTATCTATTGCGGCTTGGTTTCTGCTCTTAGAAGTGAAGACACAATGGACAGGGTTTATACAGTGAATGAACTAATCGAAAAATTCGCATTGTTGAATTAGTTACTATAGCGAAGAAATTTCTTACGAAGTTCTTGTTTTCTCTTCTTACAAGTATGAAAAACGAAAACCGTTAGGTAAGTTACTGCAAAGAGAGCTGAAGGAGGAAAGGCAGCTCTTAAAAATAAGTTTAGTGAAGCCATTGTCTCGAACAACGGGTTCGAACCAGTTGGCAGTGTAGTGATGAACTGAACCAGAAACCAAATCCGAATGCAAATCTCATTTCTTATCTCAGTAAGCCAGTAACAAAGTTGTTCAGCTACGGCCATCCTAGAAATATATCCTTTGTTTCTCACATGTTTCATAAAAGGTAAAAAAGTAAACAGTTTCAGTCGGCAAAGCAGTCTCCATTATTTTCTTAATATTGGTTGTGGATGGTAATGATCATCCAACATCGCTATATTTAACACGTAAGCGGCCACATTTAGCCATTCGTGTGAATAACATACTACAGCAGCCACACCTCTAAGTTCATTACAGACTCCCACTTCCAACCATTGTTCTCGCGAGTAACCAGAGTAATGGAGCAGCAGCATCTGACAACAATGGTTCGGAAGGCCTTGGGGAGAAGTTGTAGGGATAATATCATAAGTTGTGACTCATTATTTATGTGAAGAGAGGGGAGAAAATATGGAAAAGGCAACTGTTTACTTGTAATTAGATAACGCCGGTTGATCCGTAGTTAGCTACACTTTATTGTACATGTGACTAGCCATATAACTTTGCAAATTACGCTAAAACACTAACGAAACATAAGTCTGAACATTTTTGGTCTCTTTCTTTAGAGCTCACCAATCCTCTGAAATTTATGGATTCACTTGCATTTCTCTAGCATTGATTTAACGCAGTTTTTAAGAATTGTTCCAAATAACCATAACTGAGAATGGTTGATCAGAGAATGTATATTCAGTTTCTAGTTATAACGGGTTTTACAAATTCAAGAAGCATAATGGAAATTTCATTTTGATTATTCCCATTACTCATTTTGAAAGTACAGTATCTGTAATTCTAATGTAACTTCAATAGGAAAAGTGCTCACTCCTTAATATTAGTGGTACTTAATGTCTCAGAAAGTTGGATGGCTCCATAAATAATGTCCATTTTTTATGAAAATCCCAAACGTGAAAGATGTTAGAACCTGTAGTACTTAGTACCGTGTGTGCTTTGAAGGCTGAGAAGAAGAAAAAGATACTTGTTGACATTAGACTTCAATTTCTGTCGATTATAATTTTCAGGAAATACACGGGAAGGAAGGTTGTTCCAAAATAGGAAGTTGAAGGGATAAATGAGGAAGAAGAAAAGTTGGTTCTGTGAGTTGGAAAACTGGACAGTAAATGGATGTTGACAGATTGCGACAAGTATTCTGAATTGTTTGGAAGACAGAACGGGAATTACAGAAGCCAATTCGGAAGAACAGTACCTTTGGCCCATTGGAGAATGGGACAAAGTCTGCCTATTGTTCCCCCTGACAGTGGAGATTTATGCATAATGTAAACATAGAAATTATCGAAGGACTGAAAATTGTTTCGAAAAATCCTGTGAGAAATGATATCGCACAGACAGAAAAGTTGTTCCGAAGTTTGGATATTAAAATCCAAAATCTATTTTAATTCTATGAGCAATTCACAGCCCCGTTATTTAATAAATCTTTTTTCCTTGAAAGAATTTTAAGATTTTTTTTTTATGAATACTTTTAGAGTAGAATATGAATCTAGAATTAGGGTAGAATCCCGATCTATAATATCATCATTACAGCATGTTCGTTTGAGGCGGAAATTCATGTGATTTAGTCACATTTGTATAGAAATGCGTCTTGAGGGGAGACGGACACATAGAGTTAACGAGTTAGCCCAATACTCATCTTTTGAACCAGATATTACGTCGATATATTTAACTTATCGATATGATGTCGGTACTGAAATTCAGAAGAATATATTCTGAAAATTTTCAAAAATTTTTAAAGAATATTTAAATTATTATAATATCTAAAAAAAAATTCAAAATTTCTTAGTGAAATTTTTAAATGGGGCTGAAACTGTTCTTCCAAATTTATAGTAACATTTCTGTCCGGGGAGAGTGGGGCTACCGAATCGAAATTGGACCTAAAACTTCCTAGGGTTCAGCCGAACGTATGCTTAAATTTGGTGTCTATCTGACTGTTTTTTTATTGAGTAATGCCAGAACATACGAAGCATTTTCATTTATATATATATTTCTGTAGTCGATAACCCAAAATATTTGGAAAAATATAAATAATAACGTGTTGTGTGATATAACACTTTATTTGTTCGATTTTATTGAAACGTGTAATGCCTCAGTAAATCTTTCTAAAGGACCGAAATATAAATTTTCATGAAAATGCGTCTATTAGGTTTGGTTTTACTACATGTGGGAGACGAAACTTCATTTGTCACAGGAAGAGGGGATCTGCTTCCATGAGGTGAAGTTCCTCAGGCATGTTCAACCATACGACTGGACCGCATCTCTCTATCAGTTTTTGCTCACTCGTCTTTGGCCACACGTTTTATGTAGGCTATTTTCTGGCATATGAACGACTTTTTTGCGCATTCTCCACACTGTTGAAGGTTAATACGCCATCATAGCCGCTGCTGTGGTGATAGATTAGGAAATTGAATATACCGCTACGTGACACTGGCAGGTAGCGTTACATTCAACTTGGCTGAATTTAGTTGAAAAATACTAAAGGAGAAGAAGACTGTAAGTTGTGGTCTCGACAGAATTTTCACCAAGTTAGATTCAAAAAGTATTTCAACTAAATTTAACAAAAATTTGGTCCTTGCTCTGCGAATAAAAAAAAAATAAAGAATAAAAAGTTTTAAACTTTTTTTTTCTTTCGAAAACAGATGGTTCGCCATACTGCTGTTTCGTTTTCCTATAGATTTCTGAAGTTTTACACCTTCAATATTTGAAAAAAGCTGAAGGTTAGGGCCAAATTATTCTTTTTTCATTTTAAAAAAGAATAAGTGGGCACCACCTAATTTTGGTGCAAGAATTTAAGGGAAGATTCATTTATATTTAGCCTGGAAATGCACGCTAAATATACTGGCAGAATGGATAAAAACATGGGAGATGCAAATGAAAAACAAATAGAGATGTCGCTAGCCAGGTCTGGATGAGTCACAGACGATCTTGACATGACACTGTCAGGGTCAAATGCCATATCAAGGTGAAACTGGGTTAGACAGGCCCTTGTATTTGAGAAGCTCAGTTAAGCTTTGTCTTGGGAGGATATCAGGAGGAAACCTAATTGGTAATGAAACATATAGTAATTTCCCTTAGTTACAGTGGCCTCAGTGTAATTTTTAATTGCAGTTGCTGTTTTTTTTTTTTTTTTTATTGAACAGCGCCCTTACCTGATCCTGCCTTCAGGAGAGCCAGAGGATTTCCATACCATGATACCATGTGGAGCGTCTGTTTCGTACAGACCTTTTCTGTCAGCTCGCGGTTTCGCCATGCCCTTGTCCTAGGAGAGATTTAGATGCTGTATATAAGGTGACAAATTTAGGCTATCTAGTCAGTACGTTAATAGCTAGATCTAGATGGCGATTTGAGAACATTCCAGGAATTCACTTGGCTGTATCAAGGCACTTTTCTGGATCTAAAAAGTTAAGTGATATGCCACTTTTTTTTCAACTTGATGAGATAGATGGAAATCAGATGTATGAACCTCAAGAAGAGACGATACTACAGTCTGACATAAAGGGTGCATTGGGAGAGTAGTTTTTTAGAACTGATGCAGAGCAAAGGTTAGGTTCAAGTCGATTGGCACCGCATGTTCGGTCTTCATTTGTAATTCTAGAATTTGCAGTGATAAGGCCCTCACTGGTCGCACGTGGTTAAAATCACCGTCTTCCCATATCGGGCGGAAAAGACCTCAGTTCAAATCCTATCAATGACTCGATGAACTTTTTATGGGCGGCGTTTTTTCCCCCAATCTGACTGAGTTAGTCGGTCTTAGGCGAGGAATGCATGGTTATTCCTCCAGGAAAATGATTTTTCGTCTAGCAAACATCAAACCGATTGAGGGATACACACAGAAAGTGCAGGAAGGATCTAAGAAATTACAGACGCAATATACTAATGTCTCATGCACTTAAAGAAACTTGCAAACCTACAAGATTCTAAACTGCTACCTGGTGCTGACCAGTTTAAAATCTCCATAAATCAGATGAATAGCCGTTGTGTGGAAGTTTTCGATTAGCTAACTAGAGGCATCAGATATGATCTCAGCATCAGGAGAAGGGGTTCTGTATCGAATCGCTATAACAGATGCTGCTTCATATAAGGAGGAGATGACTTGATGTGGCATGAATAAATTGCAGCTTATTCTCTTTTATACACACCAAATCCACCAACCTTTAGGTAGAGGATTTTGATGCAAAAAAGCTCTGTAACTAGCAGATGTAGCACAAGCCATTGATTCAATTCTAGCTCAAGGCACATTTCTGACAAGTAGATTACTTGAGCTATTTGCAAGAGTATTTGAACAAAGGTGTCTAGCTTGTTTCTCATATTTCTGAATTTTTTTTTGGTAAAAGATGTATAAACCAGGTGTGGCAGTGGATACTTACGAATGATGCCGGGATACCACCTTTGTTTCTGTGCCTAGGTATTTCATCTGTGGCGATAATTATTGTTGGCATCTTCACTGAATTCGTAACTGTTTCATAGCTAGCTAATAGAAGCACATTTGGAGTAGGAGTCTCGGTACCATTATAATTGTAGTATGGATCGGCGCGATGATAATTTTCCTCTTCTCTGCTGGATTGTTCAGGTTCAATAGAAGGATAGTGAGGGCAGATTTAGATATTATTATCCAGAAGTCATGCTGAAGCCGATCTTTTTTGGGATTCTTCTCTGGAGCCAATATGTGATATGCAGTTCATTGACTGGTAGTAAGTGTTCCTATTGGCCAGAAAGACTTAAGCGTAACTTTTCAAAATTCTTTCAGATCACAATCTATTTTAAAGGAAGCATTATTGGGCATTTTTTAATTAGTGTGCCCTTTACTTCGACCCGGACCTCGTTATCACTTACTGATACTATATTTTCTTCGGAAGTATGTGGTAAAGAAGAGTCTCGTGATAAAGAGACTTTTAAAAGGTTGGAGACGCTCCACTGGATGGGGTTTACATGTTACCGAAGTACCAGATTTGTTCATTGTTTCTATTTACATTGAAAGCTATTTAATTTTGAATTAAAGTTTATTTAAAGTTTTAAAGAAATTTTATTGAAAGAATTAAAGTTTATTACTTTAACTGTGGCAATTACTGTGTCTCTTTGTAAAAGTAAGTTTTTCTTTTTTTCATAATATAGGTGTCAGCACCGGATTTATCGATAATAGTGAAATAACAACAATGATAAGTGTTATATCTGGTCTCATCGTTTTTACTGGCTTATTCTGCCTAGTACTGAGGTTATTTAGCCGGTAAGTATTCTCTTGATAATGTTGAATTACCATAATTTCAGCTCATTATTTTGCATTGTTCATGTTTGATTTCAAATTTCAATAATTTATAAAGGTTGTACAAATGAGGAATAGGGAACAGGAAGAGAGTAGTTTGGTCCCCAGAAGAGTTCAGTATACACTAACTACAGATGCATATATGAATACGGGGATGTAGTGTAGAGCGCAAGTATAATAAGGTTTAGTATATGCAGTGTGTGTGTGTGTGTGTGTAAATATTCGTTGTCCAGGTTACTGTGGCATGTTATAAAGGCAATGTACTTACTTTTCTCAGGCTAATAAAGTTTTTTTTTTTTTTTTGCATGCAAGTTATTTAAAGGAACATTTAGACATGCTACGATTTACAAGTGTCAAAAATAACAGAAGGATCTGCCATGACCAAGACAGCGCATCGTACCTTAGCTGTGCGACAACTGTGCAGAGCAAGTCGCCACTTTCATTATCTCACTTCATGAGTAAACGAAGGTGGTGACTGCGCAACCATTTGCATTATCAGGAAGTTTGTTTTGTTTTGTTTTTTCAGTCCGTGGCTGAGTTAGTTGGTCTCTTTTCTTAGTCCGAGTTAGAAGAAAAAAAAATAAATAAATAAACCTCTGCATGTATTCTTGGTCGATTTGTCTATTTTGATGGACGAAAACCCGATCCGGGGGCAAACCTTGCTGTCAGACGTGGACAGGAAGGTTCCCCCCGGAAACTCGAGTTTTTCCAGCAAAACAGACAAATCGACCCGAGAATACACGCAAGGGGTTTTTTTTTTTTTTTTTGTTCTCATTGAAGACTGAAAGCCAAATACTCGGCGCTGAGGCTTGTGCTAAAATTCAACTTAGTTTCCATAGTTCTGCCAAAGTTGAGTAGCATCACCTGAATAGGCGAGTCCTCTATATTTTAAAAATATGAACTCCCCGCTAGGATAGCTGTGCTAGGATAGCTGTTCCAGAGTTATTCGGTCCTCAGCAAAAGTAGAAAGTTTCTCCATGATCGAAATCAAACAGACGCAAAGATATGAATTTTGATTTGATTTAAACTACTGCGTTAAATTACCCATGTAATTTATGTATTGTACTGCGTAGGGAAAAACACAACCTAATTTTAGGAGTTAGGAGTAAATGTAACTTTCGTTATGTTTTCAAATTGAAATAAAACACTTCCATACACCGCTCACACAACTCACACCTCTGGCTTTTACAGAGTACTGTATCACCACACAGAGTAAACAGCGCAGATGTGGGAAACCACTAGAGGCGCCCCCACTCAAACATTATGCCACACCGCTTACTGACCTTATGCCCTCTGCTCTGAGGCATGGCGTGGGATCTGCGGACACTAGTTTCAGTTGGCTTGGCCGGTGTGGGATTCGAAACAGAGAAGTACTGTAAACTATGTCTGAAGTGCGATCTCCGCCACTTCCACACAGGACGTCCTAGTCCTATGACATTACTCCCCCTCAGTACCTGTATCCTTCCCCCAGTTCCCATCCAAACCTTTCGCTTGGTGGACCCTACACGACAAATCTTTCTCTCTTCTTAACAGCCCCCCCCCCCCTGTGAAGGATGGGCTCCTTCCACAGGGGTGCTCCCTCTATCCCTTTAACTTTCGTTTTCTAGGTGGAAGCCTTCCTATCATCCACCTTCTTTATTGTCATATTTTCTCCAATACTCGAACTATCACCCCCACGCCCTTTTCCAATAAAAATCTTTTTTATTGGAGTTTTTTTAGGAGCCCTCCCTGGCAAGCTAAGGCGACACCCAGGGTTCGTCCCAGCCAGAGACTTTATTTACACCTTACACCCGGCCTACCTCCTCGTGGTAATGGAGGGGAAACGTGGGTTCCAACAGGGAATAAATGGCAGGAGGAACAACATATAAACACTCCCCAACACTAAACTACGCAGACTATACAAAACTCACACTATCTCTTTAGAGAGTTTGTATTGCGAAACAGCGTATACTACGCCGAGTTGGGGAAGACCCTCGGTTCTGCCCGACAGTAAACACTATACACTATACACCGCTTGGCTGTTCACTTAGACAAAATACTTTGTTCGCTGTTCGGTGGGCCCTAATAGGGCCTACACACGAACTTGACAAGAAGCCAATAAGCTTCGAAACCTGGAAGTGTCTCACATTTTTAAATGTATAGTGGATTCAGCTATTCTATACAATTTCAAAGGATGTTAGCAGCTTAGTCAAATTCCTTGATAAAGACATTTGTCGCTACTAACATAACCATAAGCCTTACAGCCGAGTAGTCGGCGCAAAGTTTTCAGTAAAAGCAGAAAGTCTCTTCACGATCGAAATCGAATGCCAGTTAAGCGTATGAATTTTGGTTTAATACTGAAACAGCACGAGTTATAGCCATAGGCAAGTGTTCTGGACTATGAGCCTCATGCAAAAGTAGGTTCGTTGTGTTCGAATTTTTTGTAAGCGATCGAATAATTTCGAAGCAGTTATACTGAAACATGGCAAATAGTGGGGAACTCATTATCATACATTGATTGCAACAACCACTTCATCTTGTAATGGTAACATATGTTAACAGCTTGTAGTTACATATCACAGATGCCCAGAGTGCAAAGCAGACTGGACACCAGCATATACGAAAAAGAATAAGCCACAAAGAATAACTGATCTCTAAAAGGAGAATACTCCTAGTCTTTCGATTTTTACTAGTATTTTCATTTTAAACTGGTATCACATCCAAATTATAAGTATGTTCTATCTAAGACACCAAGAACTATTCCAGAAGGAACTGCATAGCTCCTTTCATCCTGAATTTCGAATAGCAAACACACCTTTTTGGCCTTTTTTCATGTTTCATATTATTTAACCATAAATCGTATGATTTATATCATCACTGGACTGAGGTTTAAACAGGAATCTCTTCACAAGTCTGCCGATCCTGCAAAGTCCTCTCTCTCTTAGTCAAGTCCATGTTTGTGCTCCATTTATCATTACCAGCTTCATTTTTCTGTTTTATAAAAGTTTAGTTTTATTTTTACTGCACAACACATAAGTCACGCTACTGCTGGCATGAATCCATGCTTGGTTAAGTTTGCTTTCACAATCAACATCAATCGAGCCTTTATCTGAATGTGTTACCAGTTCTCTCTCACCTGAATGTGATAAAAACCGTTTTCTTCTTTTTAACAATTTTGTATTTGAAAATCGTTATTATTCCTCTATTTTTTTACTTTGAGCGGAATGTATAATCCCTTCCCCAAGATGTCGGATATTTCTTTTCCTTTTCCAAAATTCACAATTTCCTGCTTCAGGAAATCTCACTCAAAAACTGACCAGAAAATTACCCGGAATTTATCTCAGAGCAACAGTGAATGCGATACTAACTCTACCATCTCCAGGAATCAAGCCGAATAGTAAGGTATCTTACGAGGCTAAGATTTTATTCGAGCAGTTCCTATAATGTCCCATAAACATGAGTTTCTACAGAAGATAATGGAGTTGTTATTTGTCGTTACGATGTTTATGGTCGTCTCTGTTATGTAACTGAAATGAAATATTTATCATGGAAGTACGGGGACTGAAGAATAGGAGGCGCAAGAATATCAGAAATGGAAAAGTGGAGTGTCAAAGCAGGATGAAGGGGCCTTCAAATAATAATTAGAGATCACTGCTGGGAACGAATTATGTTTCTTTAGATAAAAAAAAATTGCGCACTGTTTAAAGATGCTGTCTCGTAATAATTTAAAAAACAGTTCACACAAAAAACACGCGTTGATTTCTACAATGTACCGCTTAGTTCATTAATGAAGTTTCAATGAGGGAAAAAAATAGGTCACTGAATAAGACGAAGAAGGTAAGTCTATGGCTCTTTTACGACCTACCCGATTATGGCCTCTAGCTCGATATTCTAGGACTGTTTGAAGACTATCTTCACGTTCTGTAAAGTGCGTGCTTTGAATGGTTTCTCCACGTAAAGGAGTCATTTTGACAATTTCCTCTAGCAAATATCTCAAACAACCTGACAAGACTGCCTTCGAGAAAAGTTACAGGGAAAGTAAACTGATTAGAAGGTAAGTGAAGGTTTCGTACGAAAGACGCAACTTCGTGAGCTAAGAGCAATAAAATTGGCAAATATATCATTCTCGGGTGTGTTTCGGATGAGACTTGAACTTTTCTTATTTGGCATCTGATCTTGTATCGATTAGAATTCAGAATAAAATATCAAAAAAATATATTTATATATACATAATTGTCAGCTAGATAACCTCAGAAGTAGTAGAATAATTATCCATCAACTAAACCGTATTTTCATAGCGGTTTTTATGTTTATGAAATGTTATTTCCCTTAGGTAGCGAAAAACTAAAATTGCTTCCTTTCCTGAAA
The DNA here is from genome assembly GCF_048544385.1 of Mastigoproctus giganteus. Classification (NCBI taxonomy): domain Eukaryota; kingdom Metazoa; phylum Arthropoda; class Arachnida; order Uropygi; family Thelyphonidae; genus Mastigoproctus; species Mastigoproctus giganteus. The sequence goes on along the minus strand of NC_143582.1, from coordinate 73,217,118 downwards.
GATAAACTTCTATACAGAGAAGGTTTGGGGTAAGTTATGATCAGATAGACGTACACGGACAAATTTTTAGCAAAGCACGCACCATGTTATTGGAACTAAATGTGATACTGCAAGGCAAGACATTTTTTCCAGTGTGTCCACTGACAAATACCTTGAAGATTCACAGCGACTTACAGAGCACTTGGACCTGATAATATGTACGATGGTGTTTTCTAAAAATAACCAAAAACTTAGTAATCGTAAAGTGCTTGTCATAGGTCAACGGGAATGTTCCACACTTTTATCCTCCTGTCATATTCGTCATATTCGAGATGATAAACTCTATCTGGCTACTGTAAATTCCTCATTAACTTCAATTGTGGAGATGTAGCAAGAGTATTCTTGTAAGATTGTTCTTGCAAGATTTTTCTCGACGCTTCTTTATTCCAAACATTGTAAAAAACTTCAGACAACTGCACGAAATTTTGACGACTTGTAATTTATAATTAGTTGGCACAGTGAGGGTATCTGCACTGAACAGGGGAGCCATTATTACTTACCAAATTATCAGTACTAGATGAAGAGTTACTAATATTGATAAAGAGTTCTGTCTATTACCAACTCTTCATCAATTCTGAATTACTATACCTGAAATTAGTAAAAGCTTTATTATTCGGTATTAAGATAGCTGGAAAGCTCTAGTAAACGGCGTATTTATATTGTAGAACTGGGTCACCACCTACAGTGGATTTTCCTCAAGGCCCATATTAGAAAAAATGCAATTCATCGCGGTCCGGATGCCTCTTTGGCATAAAATTAATAGAACGTCACGTCAATACCTCGCGCCTGAAAACTAGAGGCAAGTATTTTATTAAGAAGAGGCACTTTTTTTCCAAAATAAAATAAGCTTAAATTTATCCTATACAAACTTTTTATTGGTTAAAATGGCTTACATTGGAACATATCCAAAATACTACTATTTTTATTAATATCTTTATCTATTGAATTTTTTTTTTTCCAGATCAGATAACTGAAAAATTTATATAACCGGAAGTCTTTAATCTCCGTGCACATCGGATAACAAAGCTTTTACTAGTTGTCCTCAGGTTTTTAAATAATAGATGGAAAATCAATTACTGTACTGTCGTGTATACATGACTGAATTCAGAAAACTGTAACAGAACAAAAACAGTTAAGCTGAAGGTCTTTGCCACTTATGTGATAGTAGAATAGGTACCCATGGGGAGGTGCAGAGGGGATAAAGTTCTCCCAAGAACATTTTGTTCATATTGGATAATTGCACTGCTTATAAGTCACCAGTGTGGAACATACGATTCTCACTCCTTTCATTCAAAACAAATTCCTAGGTGCGCCAGTGGACAATAGCAAGATCATCTGGTTATAAAAGTTGTTGTTATCATCGGAAAACTCTCGGAAATATCTTCCAAAAAGAAGATATGTAATTTACCTATAGTAATACAATAAAACAGTATACCTCCTGCAATTAAAAAAAATTAATTTTACTTAGTTATCTTGCTTTTAATTTTAGCCCTTTAATACACATTATTTCGGAAATTTTTGAGATACGAAAGGTATGATTAGCGACTTTTAACTTCACTCTAGAAACAAAATTACAGTATTACCTTCACATTGAATGCATTATAATTTAGATTTCATCTTTCACTGCAAGGAAGACAACGTATAAAATTACAATAAGTGAATCTAATGCAACCTTTAAAGTAATAGAAATCCGTTTAAAATTAAGCATTCCGTTTATCAGAGTGACCTTCAGCATGAAGGACAAAAATTGGCGAGAACATCGAATCAACAAACTTCGATTTAGGCACCGCGTTGACGTATGTGAGTATTATCCAGATTTCTAGACAAAACCGAACTAAAAGAAACTGAGCCGAAAATAGATCGCATACGTAGTTTCTATCCATTAAAAATGTCTTCTTAACTGTTTTCTTGAGAACGCTTCTTTCTTAAAATAATCACATGAGAGACATTTCTCAAATCTGATAACGTTAGTGTACTGATTACTTTCAGGCAGCGATTTAATCAGCCACCCGGACGTCTGGCTAGTGCATCTACACCTCCTGTTGTCCTTACCGGAGACGACACAACTGCCCGAGGTTCCGTTTCCAGTTCACGACGCCCCTCTCGCAGCAGCATCAGTAACGAATACGTTCCAGGTTCTAGAAGAGCCAGTTACATCATGCTAGCTCCACCATCTAACTCAGGTAATTTCACGTGAAATTTGCACGTGCTGTGTGTGTGTGTGTGTGTGTGTGTGTGTGTGTGTGTGTGTGTGTGTGTGTGTGTGTGTGTGTGTGTGTGTGGGTAACTGACGTCATGATGCACTATACTAGCCGTTGTCTTTATTACAGCAATTGTTTCTGCAGCGCTGACGTCAAGCATGAAGATGATGCTCTCTTGTTTTAGTATCTCTGCACGATCCTGCCTCTATTACTAGTTTAGGAACCAAAGAACAGTAGCCCAAATTGGCTATAAAATCAAATTGCATGCACAATGAACCTGAAGGAGTGTTTGTATAATCGCCGGCTCATATATTATTAATAATGGGACAGCCAACGTAAAAGTACATAGAACAGAATCTATCTTTTGTGAAAGTACTATACCACAATTTGTGTTTGCATGTTTTTGCGCAGAAGTGAAAATATTCCGCTGATGATCCGTTGTGATTTTTTTTTAGTTATAACTGTAAGCTATGAAAGTTTGGTCATACTTTTAAAAAGTATACACCACTTCTTTGTCTTGCAGTGTGCTCTTCGAAACAATGTTCTCGGCGTTCTTTTATGTGTTAATTTGCTCTGCTTCATTGTCCTTTTCTTTTGTATTTTTGTTCAAAAATACAAATTCATTTGCTTCAAATTCATTCAAAAATAAAAATATTGCTGTGCTTCATTATCACTTTGTCTTTTATTTGCATTTTTATTTCGCAAAAATACAAATTGATTTACTTCAGATATTCATAAATAAAAACGTAATCCGTTTGTTCAATAGATTCAAGTACGTGACCTTATGATACGAACTCCCAAATATTACGATGATTTCAATATGGTGTGGCTTTTGTCTAATTACATTAGAACGACGGTTCTGGTTTATTTGAATTACAACATTGAAAATATCAAGGAAATACTAATCATTTGAATCAACATTGAGTCTGCTTCGTAGTGCAGTGGCATCATCACCATCCTTCCCACATCGGGTGGAAAAGGCCCAGCTTTTACGGGCTTTTTTTCACTTTGTGGCTGAGTTAGTCGGTCTCAGGCGTAGATAGAACCCCCCCCCCCCCGGAAACTCGGTTTTCTTCGTCCAGCACACAAGCAAATCACCAATTCACGAACTTGGACAGATGAATGAATATTCCGGGTGGCCTCAGTGTGACATTTATTATGAATCAACATTGAATAATGAATAAAACATCACCGTATCTTTTACCTCTCATTTGTGGCAGCCAGTTACTTATATATTAAGAGTTCATCTACCAGTGTTTCTCTTTGAAGTAAATGACAATCATAGACCTGAATTACTGATGTTCAAAATGACACAGTAGATCTGAAGTTAGAGCTGAGAATGTAGGATGGATACTGCGAATACTGTGCCCGTAACAAATGAAAATACTTCTAATGGGTTAAATGCGGAACATAAAAATTCTCTCTTAAAGAAAATTAAATGCAAAAAGTATCAAATTCCTCTCCTAGACATGTTTCGACAAGACTACTGGAGAAGCGTTGTCACTTTTATATTTTAATTTTTGTAAATTCTATCAATGAACTTCTTATAGTGAAAAAAGGGATAAACAGTACACAGGAGGCTTCATTTAGCAATGCAGCAACATCAGGTCTCCTGCAATGAAATTTATACTTTGCATGAATGGTGGTAGATTTAACCTTGGAGAAGTTGGAGATACGACACATTAGAACCTATGGAGTTAATATTAGTATTAGTAACGTGCTGCAATGAAGCAAGCTTATTTAACATCAACAACAAAAAAAAAAAAAAAGTGCAACCAGTAATGTCACCTTTCCTGACCTCATTTATCTATTTCTAACAAATGTTTGTTCAACTTATATTTAAATCTAGATAAACTTCCAATCACCACAACAGTATGGTGAGGAATTTATTAATCAGCCATTCATCCTTTGACTAAAGAAAAACTTTCGGACATTTTTTCTACAATTATTCCCTTTTAAATTTATCTCCGTTTTTGTATGCGGCGTGACTAGGTATTAAAATGCCCTCAACGTTTAGTTTAGTCGACCTTTTAAAAACACCTCCATCAGGTCACACCACAGATATGAGGTTTCCAAATACCAACAAGGACTGAAGTTTCTCTTGATAAGGATACCACTATGTGCCTTTCACTAATTTTGCTTATTGCTCTGCTCGGCAATTCTCACAGCAGGTCTACAACTTACCTAAATGGAGTTTCCAAGTCTGTACGTAATATTCAAGACGACAGATTCATATAATAAAATAACCACCCGTTTTAGGGTTCTCAAAAGAGGGAATCCTAAGGAATCCTGAGGCTTAACAAAGGTTAAGCCTCAAAATAACGAAACCGCCGCATAATAATGCTGCTCGAATCAGGAGAACAACAATGTTCACTTCGGTCTTAGTATTGGAAAAATAATGCAAAAAAGCAACTTATATGGCATCTGCATTCCCCCTCCCAGCAAAAAATTAAAAAGAACGAAGCGACATTTTACATATTACTTGTGCCCATTCTCCTAATAATTTGTTTAATCCTTCTTTAACCCACTTCCACAATACCGAGTGGAAGTTTATCCCAACAATCAATTACTCTGACTGAATGAGAATTCTGCATCCGTTTCCATTTAAAAATGTTTCCTTTGTGTGTATCGTCTGGCAAGAAAGAGTAAACATGCCATCCGCATTTAGTTTACTCAACCCTTTTAAATCCTTAAACACTTCGATTAGGTCTCGACGGAGATGCTAGTTCCAAACGCAGTTGCTAGTTCCTAATTCAATTAATTTCTTTTAAGGAGTTAGAAGTAATTAATTATTTTCCAGCCATTTTCTAGTTTCTTATCTGACCTACAACCTTGCCTGCAATTTTATCGCAATTGAAAATGCCTCTCATCTCAGAAATGGGTGCTCTGCGACAATTTCTGGAATGAGAGGCATGCGTGTCGTCTCAGAAAGAGAAAATATGTTACCAGAATTTAGTTTACTCAGCCTTTTTAAAAGCTTTAACCACTACAGTCAGGTCTCCTTGCAGGTGCCCAGTTTCCATACGTTGCAATTTACGTAGCTTCAGTCTTTCCTGATAAGAATACGCTTTGCAACAGATTTATGTTCTCCCTAAAATGGAATTTCCAAACCTGTATAAAGTATTGAAAATGTAGCTTGACGTTTTGCTTTATACAAAGAGATAATCGCCTCTTTATTCCGCTGACAAAGTTCCTGTGTATTATTGACATCAATCCCAATGGTTTTCCCAATAGTCTGTTTTACATAACTAAAAAAACTTCGTCAGATTTTTATAAATGGAATAATCTCTCTCTCTCTCTCTCTCTCTCTCTCTCTCTCTCTCTCTCTCTCTCTCTCTCTCTCTCTCTCTCAATAAAAACAACGAAGAGGATAATATAAAAATCAAGAGATCCATTTATCTTCTCAAATCTTTTATAATGACCATTTTAGAATGTTCCAACTCATTCATCCTATCCATAGCATACCTTTAGAGGTGCATTTGTTACTACAACTCTGTTCTCTTATCACTATAGAAATTTGTTATCTAAACTTTAGACAGCAGGACGAAGTTCATATCATTTACATCAAAATGGTAAAATCATCTGACAGTACATACATTCCCCTCCCTCCAACGATCTTGTTGGGAAACTTAGCCAATGTATGATTTTAGGGTTTTCCAGTTATATCAGCAGCCAAAAGCATCAAGTTCTACTTGAGAAAATCAGCTCTTAACATTCTACACCTGAGAGAGAGAGAGAGAGAGAGAGAGAGAGAGAGAAGATTCTTCACCGGAATCCCTAGTATTCTCGGAACAGAAGCGTTGTGCACATACTTTTTACCTCTTTTTTATTTTTATTTTTCTTTGTTTTGTGTACACAAAAAATCTCCACCAATTGATAAAATCCAGCTGAAACAGTGGATAAAATTACCGCTCTCTACACACCGGATGCAAACGACCCGGTTTCGAATTCCGTCCATAATGCGAGGACTTTTCTCAGGATTTTTTTTTCATCTAGTCTCCTGGAAACTCTGGTTTTACCTCCAGTAAAAACAGGCAATCGACCATAGAATACAATACTCGCAATTTACAGACATAGCATACTAGTGCCTCATAGCTTTTTTGCTTTTGCGCTTAAAAGACACACACATAAAATCCATTAGTGTTTCAGTGAAAAGACACTTTTAAAAGAACTGCATCTTACAGATTTAGTGAGCCAATGATATAAGCACTTATTCTGGAATTTTCATTCCAAATCCTGGGGAGACTACGGAAAAAGTTTTAAAACTGTTATTTGCTTTACAGTGTTAATCTCTATGCGCAGAATAAATTAGTTACGTGACGAAACATACTTTAAAGCAAATAGCAACTAAATGTCTTGACAAGGAGTGCAGTAGATATGTGGCGTTGCAACAGTGAACATGGGAGATGAGAAATGGTTCTTACAGATACAGCAGCATAACCTTTCGACTTATCTCATAAAAATCTTTCGTGCGTGTTATTCCAGGCGCGCAGGAGAATCCAGTTATTATACATTTAACAGAAAAATCCTCCCGGAAAACATATTCTTACACGCATTCGTTTCAAATGAAAATCTGTTATAAAAGCTGCAGGCAATCAACGAAATACAATTGAAGAATGGAGTGGACAACTTAGGAATTAGATGCAGCTAATAATCATTAAAGATACTATGAGGAATTCATTATATTTCAAAACATGTTTATATTTTTTCATTGTATTCATTATGTTTCTTCTCGCTTTCTCTCTCTCTCTCTCTCTCTCTCTCTCTCTCTCTCTCTCTCTCTCTCTCGCTCTCAGCAGCCAGTTCATCATACTGTTTCTTTGTTCGCAGTTTCTCTGATGACTACCGATGCTACAAACTATTCTTCTTCCCATATGCAAAATCTGGCCTATAAGCGTTGCTTTTCTTTCTCTAGGCTCAAGGAGAGCGAGCTCGGCTTCAGTGCCCTCCCAAAGTTCCCTGCGGAGTTATTCATCTTTCCGTAGTCAAGCGTCGTTTCGCAGCTATCGCAGCGCGCGAGATCCTGTCAGGCGAACGATGTCGTCGCCCGCTGACCCTCATCCTCCTCTCAATGTTCTGCGAACGCCAAATCGACGTAGTCCAGGAGGTTCTCCGAGGACGGTAAGAGAGTTCCCTCCGTTCAGTAACAACCAATTATTTTTTATTCCTTTTCCAGGAAAAAATAATAACCGCAAAACTAGAATGGGAATTACAATGTAAATTAAATAATTAAAGCACTCTTGCATGCAATCTTTGAAATATTAACAAAATACTTTCAAGTGAACTTATGTTGCTTTCTACTATTTCACTTGTGTGTGTTAACAAATAGGTACATGTATACTTGCCATTTTTCCTGTTTTGCCGGAAAATTTTCGGTGTTCATGTGTGTGTTCTACGGTTTTCCGGCAAGTTGGCTTTCCTTCTGGATTTTAGTCAAGTTGGTGGGCTTTTTTAAGGCATTTTTCAAATACGCGTGTGTTTCACCGATCTTTTTTTTTATCGATATTCACTTCAAAGCCTCATTAGGCGCTTCTGCTCATGAAGGCTATCAATCATGCTGAGTATATGCTTTCGTTTCTGTCTAAGTGAGTAGCAGCTTCGGGAGATTTGTGTGATTTTTTTCTCTTGTAAAAGGTTCATTCTCCTTATTATTTGCTTTTAACTAAATATTTTTGGAAAATCTAAAAAACTTGCCCGAGAATTAATTTCCTCCTTTCAGTGCGTATTGTTTCCTTTCGTTTTATAGTTGTGGAATTATTTTTCTTTCAAGGCCTTCTTTGTCACTTTTAGTGCCCTCCAAATTTTTATGAAATCTTACTTTATTTAGACAGTAAATACGAGTATGAATATATGAACAATAATATAAAATAAATATCGAACAAGTTAGTTATCGCGTGATTCTAGTTTTCAAAAGCCAACACTCTCAAATTTCATGCAACCTAACTTCCTTTTATAAACAAATACTATTAAGTACTATGACGTACTTATTTGTTTATAAAAACTTTACATAAAGTTTAAGAGTATGATTTTTGAAAATTAGCCTCACCGCTAACACGTAAGTACCAAAAATTATGATGTTTCTAAACGAAGTTATAATATGTTTTATTTTTTGCCATTGTTTCAATCAAATGCAGTAAATAAAATCTTGTGGAATGAATTTGTCATGAGTTTTTATTTACATAATTAATAAATATCTGTTTTTGTTTCCATTATTGTTATGTTGCATATTTTTGTATACATTAACACGTTAAGACTTAAGTATTAACGTGATGGACATTAGCTGTCAAGTCATCATTAGTGGTAGCGAATAAGAAGCATGCATCACGGAGATCGAATATATATTATATTAACGGATTGTCTAATCGTAATCAGTGGTGGCTCGTGACTCTGAGGGTGCTGGGTCTTAAAGTTACATTAAATTGCCTTGTTATAAGACATGTAGACATTCATGGTATTAATAATATGCAAGTTAAAAATACTACAAAACATTAACTAGACATTTACCATTAACAAACTTGAACTTTTATTTAAAAACAAAATCCATTCTTCGGTTTTTATTCGTTGAAAATAGATTAATAACTTTTTCATTCAAGTTTGGTGCAATGTTGACCAAGCTTTTCTCTGTTGAAAGCTTTGCTTGAGCATTTAGCCTTTCCTGATTCATAGTGCTCCTTCAAAATGTTTTTATTCTTTTTAATGTCGAATGGCAGTGTTGGGACTCTGAAGTAGTATCTCAGTTTATAAATTGCGGGTATCCTATGGTCGATTATTTGCCTTTGATAGACAATACGCCGTTTTCGGGACCACGCACTCTTGTTTGAGACCAGCTTGTTCATCCACGTTATTAAAGAAGCCCATAAAAATTTCTTGTGTCGATGTAATTCGAACCTGGGCCTTTTCCATCCGTGTGGGGAGGACGGTTGAATATATTGAGTGTGCTACCTGCGAGGGTGAGTTTCTTGGTGGAGCGGATTGGAGGACACTTTGCAACCCATACCCGAAACCGACTAACTTGGCCACGATGCGAACGATGCCAATAAAACGTTCTCCCGTCTTGATGGGATTCGAACCCATGCTTTTCCATAAGATAGGGAAGGCTAGACGAGCTACCTGCTAAGTGCTCGCGAACGACAGAACACGCAATTGTCTAGCTAAAGGCGATATCATATGATCCCTTACAGCCAATTATAAACTGCGTTCATTTATATTTTGGAAATGCAGATAAATTTTTAAATGAAAAAAGCAACCGTCTCTCCATACTACTATCTAAAAACTGTCTCTCCATACCGTTAAATAGTTAACGCTAACTCGAAAATAACTTGGAGGATTTAGGAGATCGGGCGTCAATAAAATAACTTCTAGGGAAAATTAAAAGTTTAGTATGAGAACTAGTGAGCGCCGATCCCAAAGGGCCATTTATGACGAAAGATCTTAGAGACTCAGCCTTTCATTGCTTATCGATGTAATCGATTTTCTAAATGTAGTCAGTTGTGATAACTGGGCACAATGGGGAAATGTCAAGCTAAAATTATCCTCCACCGAGCCATCATTCACAAAAAAAAATTAATAAAATAAATAATAACGAGGAGAATTACAAATTAGTGATGTAAAGATATAAAAATTGTCTCATCTAGAGAGAGACAGAGAGAGAGAGAGAGAGAGAGAGAGAGAGAGAGATGAGATGAGATTTAGCCTTCATAGACCCAACATAATTCACCATATTAATAGTTAGAGTTAATAAAATGAAGTATTAGATCCTACTAAAAAATTCTACAGTAAAGAATTTTTAAAATTTATATGCATTGTTTTTCCTTAAATAAACGGTCAAAAAATAAACCATATACTAAATTACTCACAGCTCATAAAAAATGAATTTGAGAATGAATATATTTGACAACGGAGCTATTTTAGATTCTTGAAGTGTTTATTTTTCCGATTAATTCAAAATTTGTAGAGCACGAGAAGGCGAACCAAGCAAAACCAATTGTTTTGCTAAATCATTCAAACTAGAATTCATTTATTTTAATAGAAAATCAAAAAGTACTGTTACATTATTTACTATGAATCTGATGGAAAATCCAAATATGTGTGACATGGGTTTTTTAAAAAGTAATTTGTTGGGTGATGCAGGGAAGGCATTTGTAGCACTGTGGGACAGAACGTGTAATTTCGGAATGTAACATTTCGGGGCAGAACATGTAAATGCAATATGCCAAATTTCTGGGTATGTTTTTTTCAAAAATGTGCTTATCGAAGGGAAAGATTTGGTATTCAGACCAGTGAATATATCAAGTTTAAACATGCTAGTTTATATAGTTTTCTGATAATGTCTAAAGAAAATATGGCTTTTTGTTGAATACCAAAAAGGTGCGAATCTTCTCAAAATGATATTTTGAATGCAGAGAAAACTTTTACTACGAAAATTGCAGCTTCTCGATTTAGCATTAGTATTAGTAGCGGAAGATGATGCAAGGAAACAAGCTTATACAACTTTGGTCAAAAAAAAAAAAAAAAAAACCAACTACCCACGTCATCTGTCCGTCTAATTCTTCCTTAAATTTATTCCAACTACCCAGATCGACAATACCAGATGGAAAGAAATCGAAGCTATGACAGAAGGAGAGACCTACAAATACCTAGGGATGATGCAGGCTCAGCAGTTAGAGCACAACGAAATCAAGAAGTGGCTGAACGAAAAATATCATCAGAGACTCAGAAGCCTGCTGAAAGCAAAATTGAACGGAGGGAACACAGTTAAAGCCATAAACACCTATGCAGTCCCAGTGCTAGCATACCCCTTTGGGGTCATAGATTGGACTAACACCGATCTGGAGGATATTATATGAAAGACAAGGACAATGATGACCAAAAGCTGCCAACGCCATCCGAAGTCAGCTGTGTAAATACTGGCAATTGCTCGGAAAGAAGGAGGAAGGGGCCAGATAGACCTCATCGAGCAATAGAAAACAGCGATTGTTAACCTGAAGGATTACTTCCAGACACACACAGCAGCACTCCACCAGGCTATAAGGAAGATAGACAAGCGATATACTCCACTCAACCTAAGCAAGGAATCCCCTCCCATCCAGAAGGCCCAAACTAAGCTAGAAAGATGGGCAAAGAAGACACTCCATGGCAGACACTACAATGACCTCCATCAAGGTCACTAGATAAAATTGCTTCCAATGCATGGCTCACGAGAGGGACGCTCGTCCCCGAGACTGAAGGATTCATGCTTGCCATCCAAGACCAGGTAATCAATGCCAGAAACTATAGAAAATATATTGACAAGGAGCCCGAAGTGTCCGATGACACATGTCGATGATCCACCTGACCTCAGAAACGATCCATCACCGGTGAATGAAAGGTGATCACTCAGACTGTGTACACTCATAGACACGACTAGGTAGCCAGGATAATACATCATAAAGTGTAAAGAAAGTGTATCGTATCAAGGAAATACCAGTTGATCAAAGAAAGTGTACAGTATCACAAGTACGAAACTCCGAGCAGTATTAGAGACCCCAACCCACAAGCTGTACTGGGACTGCACCACAATAACAGACAAGACAGTCCCGCACAACAGACTGGACATAACCCTTGTCGACAAGAAGGAAAAGGCTATCTACCTATTTCATTGACATAGTAGTGCCCAATACTGGCAATCTCCAGAAAACACATGAAGAAAAGATCAGGAAGGACATGAACCTCAGACAGCGATCAAAGAGATGTGGCATATGCAACAAGCAATGCCTATCCCGATCATCGTGTCAACCACCGGATGGTGCCAAAGACCCTACATAACAGCCTAGCAGCAACAGGTCTCCCAGAGAACACCTATAAGGGACTCCAGAACGTTGCAATCCTGAACACCTATAGGATAGTCAGAGAGTTCCTCGACCAACAGTAACACCAGACATAACAACAACTCTATGCTACTTGGTAGCAATACCCGTCACAGGGTGGAACCCTCCAATCAGGGAGAAATAATATAAGAGCAACAGCGGCAGCAGCAACAACAACAACAAAAAAAAAATAAAATAAAATAATAATAATAATAATAATCGTATCAACCACCGCTATAGTACCAAAGACCCTACATAGCAGCCTAGCAGCAATAGGTCTCCCAGAGAACACCTACAAGGAACTCTAGAAAGTCGCAATCCTGAATACCTGTAGGCTAGTCAGAGAGTTCCTCGACCAACAGTAACACCAGACATTACAACCACCCTGTATACTTGGTAGCAGTACCAGTCACGGAGTGGAATAACCCAATCAAGAAGAAATAATATAAGAGCAACAATAATAATAAGACAGGTGCTCCTTTACCGGTGAGTTTTCTAAATTTTTTATCGCAGATAGGTAAAAGAATAATAAATAGTAATGCAAATGACAGAGCACATGGAAGGGCAGAAATTATTCGCCGACTGCCGGTTGAGAAACACTCTAAATTCCAAAATATGGTTGTTCCAGGGTATAAACAGAAAATATATGTTTATTATTTTTATTATTTTTTTTAAAATAAAAATACTTGTAATTTTACAAAATTAAAGAAATTGAAAGTACCTGAAGATGTCGCATGAAGTTCGCTGTACAAGTTTTTGTAATACTCAGGAATTTCACTTTTAGTTGATACAGAAGATCTCTCAGAGTAATGTTATTTCCACTTTCTGAAAGAAATTAATAAAACTTCTCATATCCGTTTCCACGGTAATAATTTAATCGACTCCATAATCGAATAAAGAAAGTATAAATAGAAATGAAGTAAAATAAGATATGTCTATACATACATGCTCCTAAAACCCAAAAACAACAAAAAATGGCCAAAGAGCTTGAGTTTGAGTTTGATTTGGGTTTTATTGGCGCATTAGCAACTTAGGCTATAATGCGCCAAGACCAGGTCATGTATAAAAGAGTAAACTTTCAGTGACCTAATTAATTAGGTCACTATGTCAAAAAAATTTAACAAATGTATAAAAGGTAAATCAACAGAAAATCACAATAAAATGTAAATTTTATATATAAGCAAAAACGTTTATTGATTTTAAAAAGCTAAAAACAGCAGACACGTGGTCATTGTCGGATAAAATCTGGCTGAGTGTATAAGGCTCAGCCAGATGACTAAAAGCGGTAAAATAAAAATCACGTTCAGGGGTAAAACGTGGACACACGGTTAAAATGTGATAAATAGTTAAAATGGTGCCACAGTTCTCGCACATAGGATAGTCATCTGCCCTCAGCAGAAAAGCATGTGTAAGATGACTGTGTCCTATGCGGAGGCGAGCTAAAACAACTTCCTCTCTGCGGTTCCTGCGCAGACTAGACTGCCAATGTCCGATTACAGGCTTTATCTGATAGAGCTTGTTTGTGACTTGCTCATGCCAAGATTGTTGCCATTGGGAATTAATCTTTTGGTGTATTATTTGCATGTAGTCTGTATAGGGGACTAACAGGCAATAAGTGTTTTGGGGTTCTGGTGATCTGGCCGCAGCATCAGCCAGTTCATTTCCCCCGATCCCAATGTGGCTTGGGATCCAGCAGAAACGGATATCGAATGAGCTCTCAAACAAAGAATGTAAAGTCTGCTGAACCTGGGTCAATATTGGATGAGGATTATATCTCATCCCCGATAAAGCCAGCAGTGTACTTGAAGAGTCAGTGTACACCATACATCTTTGATGCTTCCGGGTTTTAATGTGGTCCAAGGCTAGCTCTATAGCATACAACTCAGCTGTATATATGCTGCATTCGAGGGGAATCTTCCCAGATATAGTACAATCTGGAAAGACAGCAGCAGATCTTACAGACAACTCTGACTTCGAGCCATCAGTGAACACAGGCAAGAAATCAGAGTAATCGGATCGATGGGCAGCATAGAGTTGTTGGTAGACAGAGGACGGAGTTATGGCTTTACCCCAACTTTTTATGGAGAAGTCACATGATGGTAAGCGAGCATGCCAGGGTGGAAGTAGATGCCTTGGTGACTTTGCAACATTGTCTACCGTAATGTTGAACTCTCTGAGCAGATCTTGGACACGGATGCCAAAGGATCGGTTAGCAGTCTGACGGGTTTTATAAAGCGTTTCCCATCGTGGCTCAAAAACACAAGCCCACGTTGGGTTGTCTGGCAGGGATTTTAGTTTGAAGGTATATTTTAGCGACAATTGCTTTCGTCGGAGCAATAGTGGTGGTTCACCTGCTTCGACGTATAAACTCTGGACGGGAGATGTTCTGAATGCTCCAGTTGCAGTACGGATGGCTTGGTGGTGCAGTGGGTCTAGCCATCGTAGTACGCTATTTCTAGCCGATGCGTACACTTGGGACCCATAGTCTAATTTTGAACGAACAAGTGTACGATAAAGACGCAGTAAAGTGCATCGGTCTGCCCCCCATTTATTTGAGGAGATGGCACGAAGGAGATTCAATCCCCTCGTGCACCTTGTTCGCAGTTGACGGATATGTGGTAAAAATGTCAACTTCTTATCGAATGTGAGACCTAAGAATTTTGTCTCAGGTACTACTGGAATGATGTGTTGTCCAAGTTTGAGTTCTGGTTCAGGGTGAAGGTTCCGTTTGCGACAAAAATGTACGCAGACGGTCTTCTGTGGTGATAGCCTGAAACCATTAGCCATTGCCCAAGTTTTTACATGGTCAATGGCATGCTGCAATTGTCGTTCAATAACCCTCATGTTGCATGACTGACAGAAGATGGTAAAGTCATCAACAAAGAGGGCGCTGTTTACGGTTGGAGGAAGTTGTTCAATAATAGAATTAACTTTGATAGCGAAAAGCGTAACACTTAACACTGACCCTTGGGGGACTCCTTCTTCTTGACAAAAGGATTGAGAATAAACAGAGCCGACACGAACTTGGAATGACCGGTTCAATAAGAAATTTTTAATGAAGAGGGCTAGATGGCCCCTCAGACCCAGATCATGGATATCCTTTAAGATTCCAAATCTCCAGGCTGTGTCATACGCTTTTTCGATATCAAAGAAAATTGACACCAGGTGTTCACGTTTAAGGAAAGCATCTCGGATAGATGTTTCCAGTCTTATAAGATGGTCAAGTGTTGACCTGTTCCTTCGGAAACCACATTGAACTTTGGAAAGGAGGTCATTCCCTTCTAAATACCACATGAGACGGGCATTCACCATCCTTTCCAGGATCTTGCACAAGCAGCTTGTCAAAGCAATGGGACGGTAATTACTCGGAAATTTTGGATCTTTTCCTGGCTTTGGAAACGCAAGCACGATTGCCTTATGCCAGGAGTCCGGAAACTCATCTTCAAGATAAACTCTGTTGTACAAACAGAGCAACTGATCCAGAGATTGAGACGAAAGATGTTTTATCATCTCATAATGGATGTCATCCGGCCCTACGGCACTCGCCTGGGATAGTGATAGTGCCGCTTTCATTTCCCATTCAGTGAAGGGTTGATTGTATTCTTCACAGTTCTTTGACGACAATTTCAAAGGTTGCCTTTCAACATTTTGTTTGAGGGCCAGAAACTCAGGGTGGTAAGATGTTTTGGCAGACACTTTAGCAAATACCTCCCCAAGAGTATTTGCAATTGCAGTTTGGTCTGCAATTGCAGATCCATTATACTCCAGAATCGAAGAAGGGTGTGATATATATTTCCCCTTCATTTTTCGGACTTTATCCCACACAAGCTTAGATGATGAAGCCTGATTGATAGAAGATGTGAATTTGATCCAAGATTCCTTCTGACTCTGACGTCTTACGTAACGTGCTTTCGCACGTGCACGTTTGAATGTTATTAAGTTATCTGCGGTGGGGTACCGGCGAAAAATACCCCACGCCTTGTTTTGAGACTTTCTTGCTGCAGTGCAATTGGAATTCCACCAGGGTTTTGGAAATGGTGGAAACCGAGACGAAGTCTTTGGTATTGCAATTGCCGCTGCTTGGACAACAGCATCTGTAATGTACTTTACCGCGCCATTAATCGGTTCCTTGGTGACTGGGTTGATATCAAATAATGCTAGATTTTTGAAGGCATTCCAGTCAGCGTGACCGATCTTCCACCGTGGCATCCTGGACGGGTGGCATGGTCTCCCTTTACAAAGGGTGGATATCACGGGGAAGTGGTCACTGCCATAAATATTGTCTTCAACCTCCCATGTACACATGGGAAGGAGAGAGGGCGAGCATATAGAGAGATCGATCGCGGTAAATGTACGGGTAGGCATGTGGCAAAAGGTGTTAAGTCTAACATTTAGGAGGGTCAGGTCATTGTTTTCAAGCATGTGCTCTATAGTCCGACCCCTTCCATTAATGTCGACACTACCCCACAGAGTATTGTGTCCATTAAAATCCCCTAGTAACAGAAAATGTGGCGGCAATTGTCTAATGAGATCATCAAGGTCTGCCTGGGAGATGTCGTTCCCAGGTGGCAAATAGATGGAACAAACAGTTAAAAGAAACCCTACAGTAACTTGAACTGCTACAGCCTCTAAGTTGGTGGTAAGTGGTGTAGCTTGAAATGGGATGTGGTTACCCCCAAGGATGGCGACGCCTCCGTGGGCAGGTCCATCCGCATCTCTGTCTTTTCGTATAACGAAAACGTTACGCAAGTATGGGTCCTCATTTGCCTTTAAATACGTCTCCTGTAAGCAAAAGCAAGTAGGCTCATGCTTACTCAGGAGCGCCTTGATGTCGTCACTATTTCGACGGAATCCACGACAATTCCATTGTAGAAATTTAAACTTTCCCATTATTTGGATTTGTTGGGTCCATCAGGTGGTTTCCGAAGGGCTGAGGGCTTCATTTTCTCAGTCCTGGCTTTATCTTTCTTTGGAAACACAGGTCTTTGGCCTGTGTCCATATCTTCTTCTGCAAAGATTTCCAGAACTGGGTCATCCGATACCTCCTTATCCTCGACATCCATTGTTTCTCGTATTGCAGGTGACCCTTCCGATGTTTGCACCTTTACTTTACCACTTGGTTTTGGTAGTGGTGGAGCATTAGGAGGTACGGAAATAGGAGTGGCAGCTGACTGTGTTTTTTGGGTGGGCTTTTGTGAATGCAATAAATAGCGTGCAATCGGAGTAAATGACTCTTTTGGTGGTATAGTCATCTCCGTTTGTGTACCGATGGCGCACTTTGCAGAAACCTTCTGGGCGTATGAAGGTTTCCCGCTATTTATTGGTTGAATGCGTTTTCTGGCCTCCTGATAGGATATGTTCAGTTCTGTTTTTATTTTTTGAATTTCTTTCTCGTCCTTCCACTTCTGGCATGCTCTAGAATAGGCAGGATGCTCTCCTTGGCAATTTATACAAATTGGTTTGGAAGCTGAACACTCCTTGCTCTCGTGGTCTTTCGTACCACATCGAGCGCAGGCAGGATTACCACGACAAGATGTTTGTGAGTGGCCGTATTTCTGACATCTAAAACACCTAAGTGGGTTTGGAATGTAAAGCCGCACTGGGCAGTTTAAGTAGCCTGCTTTGATGGAACTTGGAGGCCGTGGGGTGTTAAATGTTATGATGAGAACTCGGGTGGGGACGAGATTCCCATCCTTCCACATTGATATTCTCTTGACAGCCGTCACTCCTTGGTCTTTTAATTCAGAGCAGATCTCTTCTTCAGAAACGTGAAGAAGATCCCACTCTGAAATGACACCTCGTGAAGAGTTCAATGTTTTGTGGGGTGTTACGCTGATCGGTATTCCCCCTATGGATGTCGCGTTGAGGATTCTTTCTGCTTGCTTCGTGCTTGAAGCTTCGACTAAAAGATCGCCAGAACGCAGCCGTTTTACAGATTTCGGTGATCCAGCCAACCCTTCTAATCCTTTCTGGATGAAGAAGGGTGACATCTTCCCAATTGACTGCTCTCCGGTAGAATGGAGAATGAGGAAAAGCGGTGTTATAGATGGTGTTTTATCCTCAGTTCTGGCTCTTTTGGCAGTATTGGTGTCAGTATTATCGTCTCGGTTAGGTAGGGGCCTTGTTGGGGCCCCAGGAGAAATAGAATTTAAATTACTCATAAGAGTAAAGAAAAGGTGTCTGATGCCTAAGTACCTCACCCACCACGGAGCCCTACGAGGGGGCGCCCACTCGTGAACTAGCAGGTACTGCGTACACGAATGGGACGCCGAGTTCGCTTAGAACACCATACCCACGTTACCAATAAGTCTTTATCCCGTCCCAGGACCAAAGGGAGGGAGACTTATTGGAACGCAGTTGACCCTAGCAGTATAAAACCACCCGCCGATTGATCCCAATCGGGCCGGTCCGGGACCACCCGTCTTGTCGAAGCAGGGGCCAAAGTGGTGTATTAAGGCTGGGCCCCTCAACCACCAGGATCCCCCTTTCCGCTTCCACGGGTCGCGGCGCACGGCTGCACACGCCGGATTCCAAAGATGTAACCCTGGAACCAAGGTATGGGCGTTAGATCCCAGTGATGCTAATCTGGAAACCCAGCAGCGTCACTGGGAGGTCCCCTCACCACGTACAGGTGCCCACATCGAGGGGTGGCCAAAGAGCAACGACTTTTATACACCAACTGAGAACGTTTCGTTCTGAGCATCTGCCATATTACCCATTCATTATTCCAATCAGCACACAGCAACAAATATAATATCCATGCCTCAACTACAATATACTATGTGACATGGATGAATAAAAATAAATACTGTAACGATTTCCGGATATTGGTCCGATTTCATGAAATTTCGGAATGCTCGACAAAGAATTCCGAAAGCATTCGTTCTAACATAAAAAATATTAGAACGAATATAAAATTGTATGAAAATATACCCTCTCAGGAATGGAAAAACATTACCCGGTCTGATGAATCTCGATTCCTGCTGTTTAATGCTGATGGGAGGACCAGAATAGGGAGAAAACAGCATTGAGAAAACAGCATTAAATCATGGACCCATCCTGCCAAGTGTCAGTAGTATGGCTGATGGTGGGGAGTTTTCGCTGTGTACATTGGGTCCCATCCCAATATTGCCCCACATACCAAAGTAGCAATATTTGGGTGCTACGGGTGATCTGGAAATTGTTTCTGACCAGGCATATCCCTTTATATCTGCAGTCCCTCTGCGATTAGGTTCTTCCAATGAGATAATGAGCCATGTCGATAGGCCAGAATTCTAGAAACTGGATTCAGGTAATATGAGAGTGAATTTAGTCTACTGAGTTCGTCTCCACAGCATGAGAACTCAATTCAATTGAGTATCTATAGGACGAGGTGAAACTAGCTATTCGGAGTAAAGTTCCACAACCATCCAATTTGCAACAACTGTGGGAAGCAATTGAGTAAACACGGACCAGCATCCCTCTGTTACACTTTCAATACTTCTTTAGGTGTTCTAAAAGTAGTAAATTCAGGCTGTTGTACGGTTGTTAACGATCACGTAGAAGCTGTGTTTTTAAGTATAGTATACAAGGAGGGTTTAATAGGTATCCAGAAGAATTTTGTTTGTGTCGGTTAAGAAAAGTGTTGATTACGCCTATTATGTGTGAATTACGTCAGGAGGTAGTAGCATTATAGTTCCAATCCGTGTTTGAGAGCTTTTTGAAATGGCAATGAGTGGCAAAACCCTCGAAGGAGATGCAAAATGTATAATTTCTGTTGCCAAAAAATATCAGAGCACCTGAAATTCATCGTCGGGGATGCTGTAGTTGCTGTCAAATCAAGTGATTCTTTTGTACAACGCATATCCTCACTTTTCTAAATCTAGTATGCATTCAAATGGGAAATATTTCCTCCCTCACCTGATGTAAAACCAAACCAGGCGCACTGTTGGCCATTAAAGACTACTTTAATTCGCTAAATACAAAATTCTATTACATAGGCAGAGCATTCTATTACAAAGACAAAATTCCAATACCGGGACTTTGACCTCGCAGGTAGTAAAGTGGACAGTGTTTCTGCTCTCTCTCTCACACTGTGTGGTAGAGGGCTTTGATTCAATTTTTGGTGCTCGCAGAATTAAAATGTTTTATTGGAGGGAGAAGAATGTTTATGGGCTTTTTTTAATTAGTCTAAGAGGATACCAAAATTAAAGAGAATTCTCTAGGATATCACGGTACGTGGTTATTCTTCTTGGGCAATTCTTAACCCTGCTCTTGTTTTTTTTTTTTTTTTTCCTTACCTTATGTATTAACCCTCGCCTGTAGTATAGTAGTTATAATCACTGTCCTCCCATACCGAGTAGAAAAGACATGAGTTCGAATCCTATCAAAGACGCGAGGATTATGAGCATTTTTTCACATTGCCGAGTTAGTCGGTCTCTGGCAAGGAGTGTATGGTTTACCCACCGGAAACTCTGGTTTTTCGTACAGCGAAATGGCTGTAGGATACATGCAATTACAAACACAATACTGTATACTGACGCCTCATAGTCTTAATTGCCATGGATACAACAAGAAAAACTAATATGAAATGTTGTGTGTATTAAAGCACCATCTCATCTATAAGTTTTTCTTGTTGTACCACAGCATATTTATGCCTTTTTCTATCTTTCTAATTATTTTAATATCTTTCATGAGTAATTAATTTCTATGGCTGTTATTGAAACCTATATGTAGGCCTGACGACGGGATTCTGAA
The DNA here is from genome assembly GCF_048544385.1 of Mastigoproctus giganteus. Taxonomy (NCBI): domain Eukaryota; kingdom Metazoa; phylum Arthropoda; class Arachnida; order Uropygi; family Thelyphonidae; genus Mastigoproctus; species Mastigoproctus giganteus. The sequence continues at coordinate 73,196,297 of NC_143582.1, read as the reverse complement.
GAATCCTGCACGGGTTTTCAATTTTGTATTAAGTATACGTTTTGAGGTGGAGCAATTTTTATTGCAATATTTCAATAAATATCTTAATAATAATACGTGTTATAAGAGGATTTCTCTCACAGTAAAACTTTTACTGTGAGTTTTATCTCTTTTATTTAACACCAAGTTAGTCTGTCTCGGATTAAGATGCATCAATGGCAAAATTACGAAATACCGGGTCTGCCAAAGAGGTGGGAGGCAGTACCGGGCCCTTGCCCTGGGCGCCATTTTTTAAGGGACGCCAAATTTTACAAATCATGAAAAAAATATATATATCCTTAGTAAAGGGGGCGCCAAAATACCTTGGTCCGGCACTGGGGGGAGCGAGCAGGTATACTAGAATTTCCCCTCACCCAACCCAAAATCATACACTTCTACTGCGATGGGGCACAAGTGCTTCAATAATTTAATGAGCATTTTGAACACAGCACTATGTGTTATGCTGTTTTTATTACCGTCAAGCAATAAATTAAGAAAATATAAGTTTATTCTGGTTACTTAATGATCGTTCTTGTATTATTTATATATATTGATATTTTTCCTTTCTTTTTTGCAGCAACACACCCCGCCGAACACCGAAGTGCCACCTGTGGATACAGGCTTTAACAAGTGAGTCAGGATTTCTGCTACCGAAAGCCGCAGTAGAAAATTAAACATCTCTTCTTCAGCAATTTAATTTTCACGAGATTTTTCATGAAAAACTACAGAGTGCTACCAAAATTACTAGGTTTTTATTTATTTATATTTTTTTTCTCCATTCTTGCTCTCTACGGGAACTTGCCTCCGTATACAGATAATCAATCGTTCCTGTTAAAGAGATATACACGCAGAATACTTCCTGGTAAAGCGAGCACAAGTCTGGAAATGAAGTCGGATACTCAGAATGTGAAAAGTTCAGCAAAAACTTTTCCTACTTTTTTGGATATACGCTTTTAAAACTTTGCAGCGATGCCTTTTTATGACAAAACGGAACGAATGTTTACCAGTACTAGTGGAGTCTGATAAGCCGTTGCAGGTCAGAATATGTGTACTTTTAAAACATCACGAAGTGGAATAAATTATAACCTGTGGGGGTCATATTTTATGGTATCGATATTTTAAACATCTTCAACTAGACGCTAATCATTAGCAGGCAGGCGATCCCAAACACCTGATAAGAGCGCATTGCTCCAGAGTCATAGAAAAGCTGTATACAAGTTATAACTGTTATATAAAGTTGTTTAAAGTTATAGCTATTATTACTATAACGTGATCAGAGATTCCATTTTAAATGTCATTACGTTTTAATTGCCTTTCTTAGTGTTATTATAATATCACTTCATGAGCCTTATTTCTTTGTTATAATATACATGCTCTTTATTTTTTTATTACATTAACTGGAAGGAATAACAAGTGTAAGTGAACTTTTCATGAAGAGAACGCATAGTGATTTTTAATTACTGAAAAAAAAAATCTATTTCTGTTAGAAATATGCTAACAATTAAAATTTAGTTTTATTTTCAAGAGTTTTAATGTTGTGGCTAAAATGACATTAAAGTTTTAAATTTCTGTAATTTCTTCAGAACTGTATAAATATCTGTACAAATCATAGATCAAATCGAAAGAAGAAACTTGTGAATAAATGTGAAGTTTTAATTTCCCCTCTTGTCAATGTGATTTATTTGCTGTATATCACAAGTTTTTTATGATATATTGCCTGGCCACTTTATTAGGACCTGGAGCTATTAGCTTGTTGGAACAGTGATTCGAGTCAGCGGCGTGTTGAACATTGGCTCGAATAGCACGGAGTCAACAATGTGGTGAAAAGAGTTTCATTACATTGCCATGAACAGAGGACTGTGCAGATGCTTGATGTCTTCCTCTTGTTCTTCAACCACTATTTCGTACATTTGGTGCAGCGCATTGTCATCTTAAAAGTACTCCTGGCTAATTAATTGGAAGAGGAGATCTACGTGATTGTTCATATTTGTGAGATAATTAATTGAGATTACACTATTATATCACGTGGTAGATTTGGGTAATTTATTATTGAGTTGGTCGCGTCTGGCCCTCAAACAGCTTAGATTTGTCGTGACATGGGACTCAGTGAGGTGTCAAAAGTATGCAAGAGGGATATTTTTTTGTGTTTGTCCATGTTGACTCAGTTGCTTCCCAGTTGTTTAAAACTGGATGGTTGCAGACGTAGGTGATCCAGGATCTTTTTCTGGGGGGGGGGGCGCACAAGTTCCCATGCCAGCTATGATAGTCTAGCCCAGGGGTGGGCACGCATGAGGTCAATGAGAGCCGCATTCCGGTTTTTCATATATTATAAAGAGCCACACCATAGTTACATAGTATTAAATACACAAATTCAAATTTAATTTAATTTAATTAATATGATTACATATTCTACACAAGCCTTAAGTGCTATGTAAAGTATACATATACAGTATAAGAAAATATAATTAAGAGAAAGAAAATACAAAATAATTATTTCAAAATTTTAATAATAAAAATGCATTAATAAAAAGTATAACATTTAACGAAGACCTTTGGTCAAATCTTTGAAATTTTGTGTAAAATTTGTTAAAGCCGTTCGCAGCAATTCAGCGAGATGATGATTGGTCAACTATGAAAGATATTTCGACTTCAAGAACTTCATTGTGGAGTACAAAGATTCACGGCAATATGTTGTACCAAAAATTGAAATTAGACGGCAAGCAGCTTTCTTTAAATGTGGATATTTTGATTCTGGCACGAGTTTCCAAAATTCAATTACATTAGTAGATTTGTGCTGCATTTGCAATGCCTGATCCTCTTTCATCTCTAATAACTCCAATTGCCCAGCCGCGTTTTCAACAAATATTATTTCAGAAATTGGAAATCCATCTTCAATAATATCACAAATAAATGGGTTCACAAAATATGCAAATGTAGATTTCAAACTTTTCAAATCTTCAAACCTATGTTCGAAATCTGCTTGCAATTCTTCCAATTTTTCTTTGTATTCGTCTAACTTTTCTTCTTTGATATTAATTATATTTGCTTTTACTCGTGGAAAATGATTAAATATTTTGTTCTTAAGATCGTACACAAAAAGTCGAAGTTTAGCTTCAAAACTAAATACAGTTTGTGACAAATCAATAATATTTTTTTCCTTTCCTTGTAAAGCCAAATTAAGTGTTTGCAAATGTTCTATAATGTCTGTAAGAAACATTAAGTCAGAAAGCCAAGTTTCATTTTCTAATTCTGGGTATTTTTTACCTTTTTCTTTTGTAAATGTTATGATAGGATTTAGGAGTTCCACAAAACGGCCCAAAACATTGTAAGTTGACAGCCATCTTACAACACACCATAGGGATAAATCACTGGGCAATTCATCTGTTTCGTCATTCCCTCGCAACTCTTCTAAAAAGTTCTTAAATTGACGATGTGTTTTGGCATTTGTTCTAATTAAATTCAAAATCTGCAAAACAATCTTCCACACATTTTCGTATTTGAAGTACTTCGCTATGAGATGCTCGCGGTGAATTATGCAGTGAAGAGGTAAGAAACGTGGAATTTTAGGATCGCTGTTTAAAAGACCAATGAGACCTTGGTTTTTCCCTACCATTGCAGGCGCTCCGTCAGTCGCAACACTTACAAGTTTATCACGAGGCAATTCAAACCTATTCATTACTTCATCAAGCGCATTTCTAACATCGATACCGCGAGTTGTTTCGATAAGAGCTACTAGGTCTAACATTTCTTCCTTCACATTTACGTCTGCAGATACATAGCGGACAAAAACGGCCAATTGTGGAACATCCTGAATGTCTGTAGACTCGTCGAGAGCTAAACTAAATGCTGTACAATTTTTCAAATCACACATCAAACTATTTTCAACATTTTTACTACTTGCACCAATACGACGCTCAGTTGTACGGCGTGACATAGGAACCTGTGCGATCAATTTATGCAGTTTTGTATTATCTGGATCCAAAACTTTAACCACTTCTTCCAAGTTTCTTTTAATAAATTCTCCTTCTCCATATGGACGTTTGGCACGAGCAATATTCCAAGCTATCAAAAAACTAGCTTCGTTTGCTCTGTCATCTTCGCGACTAAAAGAAGACAAGAGTCCTTGTTGCTTATGAAGACCAGATTGCAAGGACTTAAGTTTCTCTGTTCGCAATTTTGAATTTAATGGATATTGAGTTGAAAAGTGGGGATGACTTACTTCGTAATGTCGACGTAAATTGCTTACTTTGTAGTTGCAATTGTAACTTTACAAATAAGACACAACGACTTTCCATTATTGTCAATAAAAGCAAAATTTTCTACCCACTCTTCTTGAAAGATTCTATTTTCTTGTTCGTATTTTCGTTTTTTGATATTTTCTGAGGTCATGTTATCAAAAAATTTAAATAACTTTAATTCCAAAGTCTGAAATTGAAACAAAATAATTAAATTAATTTACGGCGCGGAAAAATTACACTCGTAACTTTTTACGCACAAGTCCACTGATGGCGCCAGCAGTGTAAATGCGCACGGATTTATTTATAATCAAAATAAAAATAGCAAGATATCTAGACAAAAAAAAAAAAATAAACACAACATAAAATCCGTATAACAAAATATTAGTTACTTAGTTATATTTTTATAATTTAACAAGATTCACTGAAAAAATTTCTGAAATAATAAAAAAAAACGGATTTAAATTTTCAATGGGAGCCGCACTTAACTCAACGAAGAGCCGCATTTGCCCACCGTTGGTCTAGCCTGTCAACAGTAATACGTTAAAATATGATGACGTTTGTAATTCCAATTTGGGGGCAGCGCTTCCGTTCTCCTTCCCCTAAATCCGCCGATGGTTGTGAATTTCTACTACTCCGAATAGCCCATTCCACATCAATCCATCACATTCAACGCAGCTGAATTCATGCAGTGCTCAAGTGAATTGAGATCTGGTGATGTGGAAGTCAATGCAGCAGGCTGAATTCAGTCTCACGTTCCTGTAACCTGTTCTGTAGAATGCTTGCGATGCGGCGCATTATCCTGTTGGAAAAACACATTCGCAATTAGATACAGTGCAACCATGAAATAGAAACGTTTAGTCGAAACACTTTTCACATATGTGAAAATTGTTTCTGACTGTGGCATCCAATTGTTGCTCCACTGATATCAAGGGGCCCAATGTACACCATGAAAACACTCCTGACACCACCACCACCAACAACAACAACACCAGCCTAAATTGCTGATAATTGGCAAGATTGGTCCTCATTCTGTTTTCTCTGAAATATTTTCCAGTCATCCGCTGTGCACTGTTGGTGCTCCTGATTCCACTGTAAACGTGCCTTTGGTGCAGCGTGAGTGATACACCAGCAAGTGGTGATCATCAGCTGCGATACACCGACCATGACAAGGTACGACGAGTGGAGTGTTCTGAAACGTTTTCGTTGGTTTCTTGCACAACGAGCTCTTTCCCATCACAGGATTGCATTTGGCTGAATATTATTTGGTGTGTGTGTGTACGTTTTGATTTGATTTCGGTTTTTATGGCGCAAAGGCGACTAAGGCCATGATGCGCCCTCTGTGTGCTTGTGTCTATGTGTTATGTAGGGCGGCTCCTGAAGTTACTCTCCATCTGATTATGGTGCCACGTACAAAGTCACTTAAATTTTTAGTCTTCTCATTTTTACACTAAATTGCACACACAGAGCATCCTTACATATCTGCCTACCAGCTTTATACTTCATGGTACGAACACGTGATGATGTTATTGAAGGCGTATTCTATTTCCCGAAAAGTGTAGCTAATAAAGTGGCCACTCGGTGTATATAGGATGTATTTTTAATATCTAGTAAGTGTTTTAATCTAATGTATGGCTGAAAGATACGAAGGTTTAAGTTAGTTATTGTGACCATCCATTTGCCTTCAAGTAGATGAGCTATCACAATAACTTATTTGAAATTTAAAATATTATATGATCATTACGGAAAGATATCCAGCAAAAAGGTTATGGAGGATCATAGCGAAATATGTGATAACTCTGCATACTGAGCGATTACAAGATAACTTCCAGATTTGAAGTCATATATCTCTCAAAGTACTTATTGGAAAGAACTGTTTTTTTGGAATATTCTTATAGGGGAAGGTGGAACAAATTGCGACACATGTTAATTTTGATCGGTTGTGAAGAAATCACTTTCAATGTTCTAAGTCTGAAGAAAGAAGAGCAATCAGCATCCATGGCATTCACGAAAAGTATAGTTTTGTAATAGCAATCGAAATTTATAATGCATAAAAAATATAAATTAAGCTTAGTATCATCCGCCCCATGTGGTATCTAGGCTCTTCTCAAGCGTCATTATATAATAAATAATAAAATATACATTTTAGAAACTTAAGGTAAGAGTTTTATTGAATTTTACAAAATAAAACAAAACTTTACAGAAAAATCCTTTAAATCATTAAAACTTTAAACTTTATATAAACTATTTAAACAACTGTGATTTGTTTTTAAGCAAACACATAACAGACATAACTACCATCAGTAATCTGAATAAACTAATAATAATAATTATAATTATCTCTGTGTTGGCAAAATTTGACACAGTGCATATAAGCAAGAAACTCCTTATACTGAGTGAAAAGGCCCGGGTACGAATCCCGTCAATGTACGAGGAATTTTTATGGTATTTTTTGATGAACTGCGCAATATGGTCAAAGTCACTGATGTGCCTAAAATCCTACAGCAACAAACAACGCCATTTTAGGCATAATGAAGACATGAGGCTCATTGTTGCTCATTAGTTCCAAACAGCTCATTTGGTTTGTTTTTCTGCAGGGCTATGTCTCTTTAGTTTACCGAAAAATAAATATTTTTTCTCGTTTGAATTAAAATAATTTATTTTAATGATGCAGGTTTTTTTTTGCAACATATTCTGTTTTTCTGTTGGCTGTAATTTAAACGGAGATGCTGTAATTATTTCTGCAGCTCTTCTCGCCATTGGCAATGATCACTGGGACTATTCCAGTGGTCAGCTTTTGATAGAGGAGAGCATTCCTGAATGCTTATGTGCATAATGCTTTGCTGCTATAGCACAACGAACAGGGCCAGATTTAGAGAGAACAGGACATGGTCTAAGCCAAAGCACGTGAACAGGCCCCAAAATACGTAATTCTAGATTTTCCTTCTAATAGGAAACACCGAGGAACTAACGGCTTATTTGCCTCAGTGTAAATCCAGCACCGACTACCAAACTTATGGGAATCGCACATTCTAATAAGAATATCAAAAGATATATTCTTATTAGTCTTTATTGGCTAAAACCACGGTTTAAGAAGCCTTGTCATATTATCATGGGACTTCTAGTTGCGGTGCAAATTTGCTTGCTGAAAGTCTGCCTATGTTGAGTTGGCATTCTTCTCCTTTTCTCTCCTTAAGCTTTACAAAACATTTTGACTTCTGCTTTAAATGCATCACCCAATAAATTTATATATTACACTTAACAGATAATTCACTTCCATAATACTGTACACTGCTCGACAAAATTAACAGAACACGTATAAAACGTGGTGTAACTCGTGCAGCTTGCGATGAAGGAGGAACAAAATTTGGTATGGTGGTAGTAGTGTACGATAGAATAACGATGAAATGAGCAGACAGCGAGAAACCTGGGACAGGTATAAGGGACATTTATAGGGGTTGTATAAGAATTACTAAAAAGGTCATATTTCAGAAGACGATACAAGATACTTGAAAATATGGTCATATGACATGAGTACAGCGTGTGATTTCCTCCAAAGACTAAACAGGCCGGATAACGGTGAACCATGCTTGATTCACCGCTAAATTAACAAATCCCATTCTTCCACCAGCTCAGACCTCATCAAGTGACCAGGCCCTCGTGGGTAGCACAATTAGTAGGATCGCCATCCTCCCCACACAGGGAGGGAAAGACTTGAGTTCGAAATGATGACAGGAGGAATTTTTATGGGCATTTTTCACAACGTAGCCGAGTTCGTCCGTCTCATGCGAGGGTAGCATGGTTTTTTCTCCCGGAAACTCGGGTTTTTTTGTCCAATAAATTGACCTCAGAACACAGCAATTTACAGACAGTGAACATCAGTGTTTCCCAAACTGCGTTCCACGGAACACTACTGTTCCGTGAGGTGTGAAAAATTGTTCCTTGAAGAATCGTAATTAATATTTTAAAAAATATAAATACATTTTGCGTATTTGTAGCGTACACCACGTTTGTATCATTATAATTTTTAACATTATTTTTTTTTAGGTTATTAATATACTGGCATAGACTATTAATCAAATACTGTAGACCGCGAACCCTTTATTTTGGCGAACATTGCACAGGGAAGTATGTGTAGAGATAATTCCATCTACGAAAAAGTAGAAATGTAGTGATCTAATATGCTATTCGTATGCGATTTAGCCTGGAGTACACGGGTTGAAGGAGAGGGGGAAGCGAACCGATATCATAACTAAACTCACTTCCTTATATAAATTTTTTTTTTTTGATAATTATAAGTATTTCGAAATAGTATTATTAAAATAAATGACCATGGATTTGTGGTTGAAAACAGGAACTTTAAAACGAAAAGCAATTGTGGTCGACGAAAACGAACACAATATTGTTACACTTCAAAGTGGGGATGAACAATCGCAGAATTTTGTTCCCCAAAAATCCGAAGTGAAAAAACAGGAACCAACTAATAAGAGACCAAAACGAAAGTATGATGACAGTTATTTGAATTTCGGCTTTACATGTGTTGGAAATAAAAATGCTCCTGATGCACAGTGCGTCGTATGTAAAAAAAAAAAACACTAGCAAACAGTTCTTTGGCTCCCGCTAAACTTGTGTTCCGTAAATATATTGTGAGATGAAAATGTTCCGTGACTAAAGAAGTTTGGGGATATATACAGAGCAATATGGCCTTAGTCGTTGATGCTCCTAAAATCCTACAACAACAACAAAACAACCAAGTGACCGGAGAGTTGGCTGTTGGAGTGCAGTTCGACTCCCAAGGGCATCCCACACACGACCGATCGGACTTAAGTCCGATGATTGTGCTGGCCATGGCAGCCATTGGATATCTTCAGTTTCAAGTTATTCCGCCCCCCCCCCTTCAGTTCTATATGTAGTGGCGTTGTCGTGCATGAAAAGAAAGTCTGGGTCAACCGAACCCCTAAAGAGTTGCACATAGGGTTCGAAGATCTGTTCTAGTCACCGTCCGCCCCACACCGGGTGGAAAACGCCTGGGTTCGAATTCTGTCGATGACTCGAGGAACTTTAGTGAGCTATTTTCACTCCGTGGCTGAGTTAGTCGGTCTCAGGCGTAGATAGCAAGGTTTCCCCCAGACACTGGGGGGGGGGGGTTGGTGCAGCAAAACAGACAAATCGACCATAGAACACACGCAATTAACAAACATATGACATACAGCACGGCAGATGAATTTAATTATTCGGGTGGCCTAAAAATAATAAAACAAAAAACACACGAGAACACCGCCTCCACCATAAGTGTCCCATTCTCTGATGTTGGTACCGCATTCCTCGTTGTCTCCAGATGAAATAACGTCTACAAGCTGTTTGTAGGCTAAAATGGAACTAATCAGAGAAGAGACCTGTATCCTATTTGTCAGGGCTCCAATTACATGTTCATGGTACCAGTTTCGACGAGCTGTGCGGTGGTTTGGGGTTAATGGGACCACTGACTTCCTTGCATAGAGTCCACTTGAATTGAGCTCCCTTAGTACAGCCCTGTTGAAAATGTTTTCACCTGTGGCTGCAGCAACCTCAAGAGACAATTGATGACAGGACATTGTAGAGTTCTCTTGCTGTTAGAGTTAAATGACGTAGCCCTCGGGCGATCTTGGCCAGCAATTCTTGTAAAGGTTACTGTTTCCATTGTGCCGAGACGAAACTGTGCGACACATTAAGCCAAAGTGCCACCTCCTGCGATTGCCTTGCTTTAAGTCGCCCAATGGCCCGCTATTTCAAAGAATCATCTAAACGACGATGACTTGCCATCGTGAGTACTGGAGATGTGGCCATTCCACTGAGCAATCCAAAAAACGGGAATGAAATGATGTGGTCGCAATCTGTGTTTTTATAGGCATGAATAATTTGCATAATGTGCGGCTCTGTAAGCTGGTAGATCGATTTATACTGGATACTCGGAATTAGCATGCCAGGATGCCTAGTATATAAAATATTCGACTTCGGCGGCACTGTTTACAATGGAATATTAATGAAAAACTAACTCCTCTCAGAGCCTTATAAACTTCAATTAGGTCACCTCTGAGATGCTTGGTTGCCAAGCTGTGTAACCTACATTATCGGAGTCTCCTCGTTCGGTTCCATTTTGTTGATCTCACCATGAGAGTCTCCCGTCTTTGGACCCTTTCAAGATCTTTTTTTATACGAGATCTCCATACTTAACACAGTATTTCAAATGAAACCTTACAATGTGGTATTATTATGACCGACCTGTCTCTACACAATAATTTTCGATAAATCATCGATGGGACATCATGTTCTTTCCTGCCCGCCTGTTTGCACTGCTCAGAAAACTTCATATCTGCCTGTATCGTAACTCCCACATCCCTTTCTTCCTCTACTGTTTTTAATTCAACCGCACCAAGCGCATTACTTATTTTGGCGATACTGTTCCCCAAGTGTAAGGCCTTGCATTTTGCTGCATTAAAACATAGCTGCCATTTTTCTGACAATTTTTGAAGTCTGTTCAATTCATCCTGAAAGACCGCTTCTTAGCGTCGATCATTAACGATTTTACCAAGCTTTACGTCCTCTGCAAATTTTGATATTGCGCCTTTTATCCCTTCGTTGATCTCATTTATGAAAATACGCCAATCTGAAGAATATCCATTAGAATCTTCCCAGTAATCCCAGAGAATGTTCCAGCTTTTACAGTAATATCTCATGTATCAAATACTTTGTTAAAATCCAAATAAACTATGTCGAAATTCTTCCCTACATCCAGTCTAAAGGTGTTTTTTGAATTTTGTGAATTTTGACACAGTTGCATGAGCAACTGTGTCAAAATAGCGTACTAAGTTAGATGTGCACGATTTTCTCTTAACAAAACTATGCTGTGTATCTTTCAAAATGCCATATCTATCTAAATGTCCCTGAATCGCACTCTTAGTCATTGCCTGTAAGATTTTCCCTAACACTGAAGTCAGACTAATTGGTCTGTAGTTACGGACCTCATTCTTAGAACCGCCTTTACGTTCTAACTCAAAGGAATCTCTCCCAAATACAAAAATGCCCCCATAATTAGCATCAATGTTTTAATACACTCCCTGGCGGCCTCGCTCAAATTACTGAGTATATGTCACCAATTTCTGAAGCATTACTCGACTTTACGCGAAAGTTTTCTAATAAACAGTCATCTGTAATTTTGATATTACTAATTTCATATCGCTCAGCCTCACTGTTACAGCCTCTTCTCAGCATGAAGGGCCATTTCTCAGTAAAGACAGATGCAAAATACCCATTCAATTTCTTCCACAATATAAGCTGGGTTATCTAAGACTTTCTCACCCCTAGTTCACAAGGCTCCGATCAGGTTCACTTTCTTCTTCGTTTTATTCACATACATGAGAAATTCCTTGTCCACATTCTCTACTCTCTTAGCCAGAAAATAGGGCCAAGATAGCCTTGGCCTCCGTAACCTTATTTGTGGTACTATTACAAAAAACCAAACTATTATATTAGGGTCACTCGGTAATTTCTTACATATACGCATGTGTACAGTCTGCGCGAGTAGCATAGTGGTATCGTCATCATCCTCCCTATACCGGGTGGAAAACGCCCGGGTTCGAATCCCGTCGATGACGCGAGGAACTTTTAGGGGCTTTTTTCACTCCCTGGCTGAGTTAGTCGGTCTCATGCGTAGATAGCAAGACTTTTTTTTAGTCAGAAAACTGGGATTTTTTGCCAGAAAAACAGGCAAATCGACCAGAGAACACACGCAATTTACAGACGCAATACATGTAGGTAGTTGAAGTAACGTTCTGCGTGTGACCCTAATAAAGATTTTTTTTTTTTTTTTTTTTACCCATGTGTATTGTGTCTGTAAATTCCGTGTGTTCTCTGGTCGATTAGCCTGTTTTGCTGTGTGGTACTATTACAGATAAAATTGTACCTGTTGTAAGTTTTAGTACTTTTTGTAGCTTTGAAACTGTTCCATATCTATTTCTGCTCTATTTGACTGGCCAGCCCTGCGTTCAACCATTTCGGCATCTTCCTCCTGCAGTATTTTCTTAATGGTATGTATGTGTTCAGCTTCTGTGATTTTTGCTTTAAAAGTATTCCATAATTCAAATATATTAATCCAATTAATAGATGCCATATAGCACATTAAGCGGTCAAAGTCCCCTCTAGTGAAATTAAATCCCGTACCTTTATCTTTAACTACTGCAACATCTTTGCCGTTGTGGTAGCCAAGCCATATCAAGGAGGGGGGGATCCAGGTGGGCCAGTTGGCATGGCCCTACGATTTTGAGGGGGGGCCTACTCCCCGTGGTAGGTTGAACAAAATTAAGATGTGTTATTAATATTGTTTTTTTTTTGTTTGTTTTACTTCAGATCAGTTTTGTGGGACAATGAAAAAATATGAATGTGGTGTAGCAAAGAGAAAGCGTGCCAAATTGCAAGAAGAAGCTGTCAAAAAATCCAAATCAATTACTGACTTCGTAATTAGACTTCACCATCGATGTGAATCAGAGAATGACCACGTTGATCTTAATAACCAAGCTGATGGAACACGACCAGCTAGAGATACAGAAGGTAAAACCCCCGAAAGAAACTGATGATAAACTGATAGAGCAAACAGTGGAACCACAATTGCCAACTGAAGCTGATGCTGATAATAATGAAAAAGGGTCCGCAGCTGTAAAGGCCTCCACATCACAAAACGACATTGGACTTATTCGTAAGAGAAATAGAATTGACACTGAATCATTTCTAATAAAAGTTCAGGACTTTGAAGTACCAACTGATGTCCCCAAGGATAAGGATAATCACTCATCATTTCCAACTCGCCTTTTTACAATAACATTGACAAATGGAGAGAAATATAAACGAGACTGGCTGTGTTGAAGTCAAGCGAAGCAATCACTGTATTGTGCGCCTTGTTTTTTGTTTACCAAGGGGGGATATCTCTTCTAATGTGAGTGTATTAACCAGTCATCCAGAATAGGGTATTGAGAAAGGGTGGAGAAAATTAAAGGATCGAATTCCAAGTCACGAAAATTCTAATATACACAAGAAAAACTATATTGCATGGAAAGAAGCAAGTAAGGCAACAATGAGCGGTGCTTCAACTTCAATTGACAATTACACTGTGCTGCCACTTTATTAGGTACACCTACTGTACCTAATAAAGTGGCAGTAGCGTGTTGAGCCTCCTTTAGCCTTCAAAACAGCCTGAATTCGTCTAGGCATTGATCGAACAAGATGCTGAAAATGTGCAGGAATGAAGTACCATGGAGACATGAGCGTGTCAAGCAGTTCCTTGAGGTGTAGGCCTGCAGCGAACAGCCCTTTTTAGCTGTTCCCAAAGATGTTCAATAGAATTGAGATCCGCGGACTGGGCAGGCCACTGCAGCAAAGAAAAGTCATTGTAATGTTCCTGGAACCATTCCATAGTAATTCGGGCTTTATGCACCGGCGCATTATCCTGCTAGAAGTAACTATCTGACTGAGAATAAACTGTCAACACGAACGGATGCATTTGGTCAGCAACGATGTTTAGGTACGATGTGGCATTCAGACGTGAATCTATGGGTATCAATGGACCAACGTGTGCCAAGAAAAACATTCCCTTGCACAGTAGTTGTCAGACATGGCGGGTCCATGGATTCATGTTGTTTTCGCCAAATTCTGAGCCTTCCATCAACATGATGCACCAGGAACTTCGACTCGTCAGACCAAGCAACTGTTTTCCAATCCTCGATAGTCCAGTGCTGGTGTTGCTGTGCCCAAAGGAGGCGTGCTCTCTTGTTCTTCATTGATAACAAAGGTACGCGATGTGGCCTTCGGCTGTTGTGACCCATTCGCGACAAAGTGCGACTAGAGGTCCGTTGCGATATTTTGTTTTGCGCACCAAGGTTGTATTCTGACGTGATGGGCAACATTGTGGCCCTTCTGTTTGCTTGCACAATTCTAGCCATCCTCCTCTGACCTCTCTCATCAACAAGCGATTTTCTTCCACGGGAGTGCCGTTGAGAGGATGTTTTCTGTTCGTTACACCATTCTCGACACACCCTTGAAACTGTGGTGCGTAAAAAGATCAGGAGAACTGCCGTTTCAGAGAAGCTTTGTCCAGCACGTCTTGCACCTACTGCCTATGCCACGTTCGAAATCCGTTAGATCACTCCTTTTCCCTATTCTTGTTACGGTTTGTATGCTTATCTGATACTAGAAAGGTTGTTCTTTTGCATTTATATCCACAACTGTGGTCATGTGACTTGCAACGTTGTGGGACAAACTTTTTGTTTGCACAGCAGGGGGTGTACCTAATAAAGTGGCAGCATAGTGTATATTGTTGGCCAGTTCAAGGCTGAAAGTAATAAATGGAAGAAAATTCTTCATCGCATTCTTGATATCCTATTTTTGTCAGAGAGGGGGCTCGCTTTCCGTGGTTCTTCTGAACAAATTTACGATAGCCATAATGGAAATTTTTGGGGTATTGTTGAGCTTCTGAGCAAATATGATTCAGTATTAGCCAGTGTACGGAATGCACAGGAGAATTAAACACGGCTCCAGGTACACTACCTATCAAATAAAATACAAAATGAGTTCCTTGAAATCTGCGGATCATTTGTGCAAAAGAGGATTATTGAAGAAATAAAAGCTGCAAAGTATTTTGCAATTGCTGTTGACGGAACGCCTGATTGTTCTCAAAAAGAACAGCTATTATTCATCATCAGATAATGAAGAGGAAAGATACCAGTTTTTCAACTGAAGAACGCTTTCTTGCATTTCATGAATTTTCCCAAAATACGGGTGAAGAAATTGCAGAGAAAATCTTAGACTTCTTAATAAGTCTCAATCTGAACTTTTAAGATTGTGGGTCAAGCATATCACAATGGTCCCAATATGGCAGGAAGTACAATGGTGCGCAGGCTATCTTAAAGGAGAAGAATGAGAACTGCATTTTTCTTTTTCTCATTTGTGCAAATCATACTCTGAATCTTGTTAGTACGATAGTGCTGAAGCCTACAGTGAAGCTATAACATTCTTTGGAATCATACAGAAAATGTTCAATCTTCAGTTCAAGTCCCCAGCGGTGGGAGATACTGAAAGAACAGCATCCTGTCTCACTGCATAAAATGTCAAAAACAAGATGGTCAGCGAGAATTGACTGTGTAAGACCAATTGCACGGTATTTGGACAGTGTCAGAAATGCAGTGGCAGAGCTGAGTGATGTTGTTATTTGGTTTTTAGGAGTTTAGCAACTAAGGCCATATTTCTCCGGGAATATGCGGTGGTCATTCCCTGACCTTTCCGCATCCTCTGTATTTGGTGGTCACGGGCTCGAACCCCAGTCTAATCAAGAAGCGTGTGCTACGCACTGCTGCTCCTGCCCACCTGGCTACGGAGGCGCCCGAGCTAAGTGCAGTTACTAATTTGATAGCAGAGTGTAAGTCTGATCTTTGGGGTATCAAAAAATATTTGGATACCTTTGAACGTGTACTGATGTTAGCCATTTGGATTAAAGTTCTCACAATGATCCATGAGGACAACTTGGTAATAGAATCTCGTGATGCCGCATTAGACTTAGAAAGGGACTACATTGATCAACTACGGGCAGATATCCTGAAAATGAGAGAGAAATGGAATGATATACTTAAAGAAGCACCGCATGTGTCAATCAATATTGGTGTGCCAGATAGTTTTGCTACTCGACTCGCATGGGGTACCCAACTTAAAAGGATGCCGAAAATTACTTCAGGTTGAATCTGTTCTTCACCATAATTGACTTTGTTATCGATGGCCTTTCACGTCGCTTTTCTGCAGTCAGGGAGATTTGTGGACGTTTTGATTTTTTATGGCACTTTAAGCAGTTAGATGAGAATGAGTTGTTACAAAAAGCTAAACAGTTTCAGCTCCGATACCGAAATCATATTTCAAGTGACATTCAGAGTGAAGTGCTTCTTCTTAAAAGAATTTTTGATGTGAATTTCAAATTCAGTGCTGTGTTACAGAAGAAAATGTATGGTCAAATATTGGACTTGAGATTAGGCAATGTTTTCCCAAATGTCCTCATCGCGTTGCGCATTTTTCTGTCATTGCCAGCAACAGTGACCTCTAACGAGAGGAGCTCCAGTATCTTAAAACGAATTAAATCATACTTTCGTTCCACAATAGTGCAAGAACTTTTGAATGGATTAGCAATTTTGAACATCAACAGTGACAAGGCAAAGTTGCTTGATTTTTCTGATGTAATAGATGAATTTGCCAAAGAAAAGCACGGAAAGCATTTCTGATCTGAAATTCCGAATACAGAATAAACATGAATGTACTATTGTATTTACTGCTTCTTATTATCGTACTGTTCTCTATTGTCTTATATACATTTTGAATAAAATTGCTTGCCATTACCTTTTTTATAAATCGTTCTAGTTCTTTTATTCTGTTCTGTTACTTGTAAGTACATCATGTACACTACATGTACATTATATACCCATACATAAATCATATGTATTTAGCAGTGATGGTTTCAGGCCCATCTGGCCTGGGCCTATTACCAGCTTCGCACGGGACTGGCGGTAGCACAGTTGGTAGAATCGCCCCCCCCCCCCCACCCCAGGCAGGATATGAGAAACTGCTCGCTTAGAGAGTAGAGAACGGGGACAATGAGTTTTTCATCTGTTTGAGTACAAAGAAGATAAGAGTAAATCAGTTGGAACCCTTGTGTGGTGGATGTGGGAAAGTCTTAGGTAACCCAGGTAACGTTGCAGATGACATTAACCTGTACTTTGCATCGATATTTACAGAAGAAAGACTCTTCACGGTGAGAGGAAGCTGTGCAAGTGAAATGTGAAAGAATGAAATTAGCGATATTAAAAAATTCAGATTATTTATCTGAAAAAGTTTGGAGCTTAAAGGCAAGTAACGCAACTGAAGTTGATGGAATATACCCAGCTGCAAGAAGCTAGAAGGGTCCTTGATTCTATCCTTCATACGGCAGCTCTCATACAAGTTGTAGATACTCCAACTAGAGGCATTAATACCTTATATCTACTCTGTCACATATTGGACACCATGCATATCACGTCACCCTTCTTTAGGTTCCAATCAGACCACATCCCGATCGCCTGCAAATTCTCCCTGGTCCAAACGATAGATGCAACTTACCACTCCCGTCAATCTAAATGGCAAATAAAGTCAAAAGCAATCTTTTCAGTTAAGTATCTCAAACTTCAAATAATTCTTAAACGCCTAACAGAGTTTAACTGGCAGAATCTATATACCCTCCGAGGGAATCTTTATCCTGCTTAGCTGAAGAATTCAAACGAGAAGCGCTGGCCGGGGCATCAAAAGAAGTTCGAATTACATCAAGAACGTCCCCCATGGTCCAATTCGGACATCAAACTCGCTTTTCGTCGCAAGCAAAAGGCCTACAGACGATGGAAAAGGACGAATAATCAACAAGGTCTCATCACATAAAAGGGAAAGAGCTTTATTTTTAAAACAAAAAAAGAATGAATGGCTCACAGGAAGCTGATTATCGACAGGATGCGACTCTCAAAAAGAATACACGCGTTTACGCGAAATCAGTCTACAATGGATGAGAAAACCTTCGGGGAATGGGCAAAATTGGCCTTCGAGCAGCCCAATCAGCAGCATAATCAGTCCGTCTTTCCAGTGGTAGGACACACGAGTTACCCTGCATTCTCTAATTTCGCTATCAGGAGATACCATCTGATGGAGATCATAAAGAAGCTACCGCTAAAGTCAGCAGTAGGTCCAGACGGGTTTTCACTGTTCATTTTGCAAATATGTAGCGTTTACATTGTTGATATTCTGGTGCATAATTTTAATCAAATCATCACTAGCACAGATCCCCCAGAAATTTGGAACACGTACTTTGTGTGTGTTCCAAATTTCTGGGACATTTGCGCCGAGTACCAAAATGTAAGCATCCGAAAGGACCGAAGGACTACAGGCCGATCGACATCAGCTGTGGATTCTTGAAACTCTTCGAGAAGACCGTTAACCCTGCACTTACAGAACATTGCTTCAACCACAGGCTTCTCTACCTATACACAGTAATCAAAGGCAGGATTACTAGTACCAATCTGTTTGACACACTTAACAACAATACAAAGAACCCTGAGCGGCCCAGAGCAACTTGATGTAGTCTTCTCGATATAAAAGCAGCATATGACCGTGTCAGTATTGATGCATTAATACATACCTTGGAGAACTATTTCAACGTGACTGGTAATGCTCTACGAATTTTACAAGCAATTCTAAAACCTAGAGAGCTTCTAGTCACTCATCAAAACTATCAATATAGGTGACTCAATCAAATCTATCAATATAGGTGACTCATCTAGTGACCAGGAACCTGGACACTAGAGGAGTACTGCAGTAGGGGTTCTTGCCTCCTTACAGTGCGCTGCAGCCCTTGAACCCTTCCTTGCATCGCAACAGGACTTTCTGTCTTATGCGGACGAGATTAAATTCTACATAACACCATCTAATCCTAATCAAGCAGCTACCATCAATCAATTGGCCAATCAAAAATACAACAACTAGAAATGTATCTAGATTCAGTCTAGAACTTAATCATGCTAAATCAACTCAAATGACCCTTACAAACAAAAGGTTAAAGAACAACATACAAATCTGTATCGGAGGGGAACCTGTAGCAAAAGTCATCTCACATAAGGACCTAGGCTTAACGTGGGATGAGCGCCTCACATTTCAGCAGCATCTAAGCATCACCAAAATGAAGACCTATGCAGCAATGTGGCTGCTACGCCAAGAGCTCACAGGATTACATGATCCTCAGCTTATCATCCAATATGGCCAACGCCACCTTTATCTCATTCCATTATGTTCCTCCATCATTTGGTCCTCAGCGCCTAAAATCCACTTCATCAAATTTCTTGGGCTAGAGTATTGGATCCTTAAATGGCTTAATAACATGGAAAAGTATACCCTCTCTAGATCGGTGCTCTACTCGAATTTAGACTGGTGCCTTGGAAACATCAAATTGTTTCTCAAAATATTCTAACACTCACTAAACTCATACCCCGACGCATAGATGCCTCCAGAATGGATGACATCGTTAGGACTCCCAGAACACAGTAAGCTGCCAGGCGGACCCTCGGCTTCCTCTTCAAGCAGGGCTAGACAATCTAGGCCGCCTAAGTACTATGTTCCCCGGAAACAATATCCAGCTTATCAACAGACTAGCGATTGATCTAGACAAGTTCTGTGACTCAAAAGTATACAACTCAGAAAAACTACAGGAAACTTTCACGTGGATGGAGCTATAACATTTACTTCCACCGGAAAAGCTGTACCTAAATTTGTTTACTGTTAAATCGGCTACTGAAATTTGTAAATATTTCATATTTATGGCTGTTATTTATGTAAGTTT
This sequence comes from Mastigoproctus giganteus, assembly GCF_048544385.1. Classification (NCBI taxonomy): domain Eukaryota; kingdom Metazoa; phylum Arthropoda; class Arachnida; order Uropygi; family Thelyphonidae; genus Mastigoproctus; species Mastigoproctus giganteus. Next base: position 73,176,626 of record NC_143582.1, on the reverse strand, counting down.
ACCTTGTTACATCCACTGATTGTAAAAACTGATTTATATTTTTCATATATGTATAATGTAAACTTGTTTGTTTATATAGAACGTAAATAATTAATTGTATTACGGATCGCTCCCTGGCTGAATGGCCGTGTAAGAGGTTCAGACCACATTTATTGGGTCAATAAACTGATTCATTTAATAATTTTGAGGGAGGGCAGAGAGATTGCATTGAACCGTTTAGATTAATTATGAGGACATCACAGACTCTGAAAAGATTCCTTGATTTGGGAAAGTAGTAATGTATCGCCTAAAGGCGGTGTTAAAAGTGAAGTGGGTAACTACCGACCGATCCGTCTAACTTCACTGGTAGGGTAAATCGTGGAGGAAATAATCAAGGGTTGAATACAAGTTCATCTACGTAGAAAGGGAAATCTGAATGGAACAGGATGATTTTATAAAGGGAAAATCATATTTAACTAACCTGGTTAGCCATTTTGACGAAAACACTCATGAGCTGGATGCAGGTAATAATTTTCATATTATTTACTTGAATTTCGATAAAGCATTGGACTCAGTCCCACATGAGAATTTACTGTAAAAGCTGGAACATGTTGAAATCAGAGAAAATCCTCAAGGTGGATCGCAGGATGGCTTCAGTGCAGGAGATAGAGAATTATACTTAATGGTTATTCGTCAGATTGGACTAACACAAGAAGTGGGGTTCCCAAGGATCGATACTGGATCACTGCGGTTTTTGATCTTCCTAAATGACATCGACGAAGGGATACAGGATGTAATATCAAAAACTGTAGAATACGTTAAGATCGGTAGAGTAGTTAATGATTAGTGCCAAGGCTAACTCCTTCCGGAACACTTAGACTTCAGAGATGGCGGTTATGTTTTAAACTTGGGGAACAGCAATTCCAAAATAACTTATATACTTGATAGGGGTTGAACCAGAAACAGTGGAGGAAGAAGTTACCATACGGTCAGACATGAAGTTTTCTGAAAGTATGGACAAGCGGCAAGAAAGCCCCATGGTGTTCTACAGATGATTTTGGAAAACATTCTTTAATTTGAGGATAAATGAGCCTGTTGTACTGGAATCCATAGGATAACAAATAATTAGGCGTATAACCAGTAAAATAAAATATCTTTAATCACAAATAGATACTTGTAGCTTTCGAGGCTGAAAGTGCCTCTTTGTCAACAGAAATGGAAACTTTAGAGATAAAATTATTCTAACGGACAGAGTTGTGCGAGCAGTGGGGCGTGCGAGGGCACGAGGTAGGCCAATCAATCATTAAACTGGTGTTCATTGTTGCTGCATGGACGTGCGTAGTTTTTCTGCAGCGCTCATCTAGACTTAAAACGGTTGCCTCTAAGATGGGGGTGTAGTCTCATTACTTTGCAGCGGTTCATGGCTCTCGAATTACACAATATATTGAGTGACTAACCAGAGGCGGTGGCGAAAGTGTCGGGAGTGGTCAATTACTTCGTAGTCACGCTTGGGATTGAGATCGTGGTGGGTGGACCAGAAGTGTTCCGCGATTGCGGCCTGGTCGGTCTTAGCAATGCGAATCGCTCTGTCGTATTCTGCAAGGCGGTCTTGAAGACGTCTCGAGGTCTCTCTATGTAGCAGCTGTCACAGTCTTTGCAGGCTATGCGGTATATTACACTGCTGCGTAAGAGAGGGGTGACCGGGGTCTTTACATTAGAAACTGGATAATCCCAGGGGCTCACATCTGGTGAGTATGGGCTTGGCACACCCAGGGTCCTGAGCTGGATATCATCATTCTTCCCCTCTTTCTTGGTGATTCCCTTTTACTTCTCTCTCTCTCTCTCTCTCTCTCTCTCTCTCTCTCTCTCTCAGGGCAACAGAGAAATTTTTTTTTGGCTGGTGCAACATAAACCCCGGGCTTCCTTGCACCATATGGCTAATAATAATAATAACGTACGTTTCTACCAGGAAGTTGCACGCATTTTATGCGGTATTCTCTGAAGATTTTTGAGATCCGGCCCGACGTGTCTGGATAGTAGGGAATGTAGGCGGCAGGTACATTGTCCTGAGTTGATTGTCCCTTGAAGTCTGTCCGAGATTTTAAGAGTGACGACAGACTTGACCGATTGTTGCTACCAACCCACATATTAGACAAGTGCTTATTACAAGCACAGGAGCTCACAGTCTACCCGAGACCGCCACCAACTCAGAACAATGTACCTCTCTCTCTCTCTCTCTCTCTCTCTCTCTCTCTCTCTCTCTCTCTCTCTCTCTCTCTCTCTCTCTCTCTCTCTCTCAGGGGAACTCGGGAATTTTTTGGCTGGTGCAGCATAAGCCTCAGAATCCTTGCACCACATGATGATGATGGTGATGATGATGATGATGAAGAAGAAGAAGAAGAAGAAGAAGAAGAAGAATAGGGGCATGATGGCCCAGTGGTTAAAACACTGGACTACCAGCCTGATGGAGCCAGGCTCGAATCCCGCTGGGAGACCAATATACAAATAATAAAATTAAAAAAAAAATAATAAAAAAATAAAACAACGCGATAGTTGCTCCATTGGACTTACCTTCCCCAAGGTCGGAGTGACGGCTTAGGAAGATAGTGGCGCCGTCTGGTGTCACTCGCGATAACTAAAAAACCACTGGACATAAGCCGAAGCTAAACAAGTCCACCTCCATTATGGATGAGGTTGCAGAGAAATATTAATCATACTGCAACGAGACAGTTTCCTGGGCCTGGACCTTGATGGAGTGGATACCCAAGCATACGCAGATGATCTTGTCTTCATGCTACAGGCAGACAGCAGAGCCCAGATGGAAGCTACTGCAAACCAAGCCATTGACAGACAACAGAAATGGGTCAGTCTCAATCATCTGAGAATGTCCTCACCCAAAACTTCCTCGATACTCCTGAAAGGTTCTCTCGACATACGCAGGCCACCGCAAATCAAGATACAGGATACTACAATAAAACTAGCGACAGAACTGAAGCATCTCGGACTTACCCTTGACAAGAACTTATCTTTCACCCCCACATCTTGTACATCTGCACAAAAAAATTAAGAGGTACTCAGCATTTATTGCCAGAGTTACTCGGAAGAATTGGGGCCTGAAGAAGAGGACACTCTCCCTCTTTTATAAAGCTATATTTATCCCAGCCCTCTCATATGCTGCAGGTGTCTGGTTTAAAAAAGCCACCACGGCAGTGAATAGGAGAAAAGCAATCACTGTATTGTGCGCCTTGTTTTTTGTTTACCAAGGGGGGATATCTCTTCTAATGTGAGTGTATTAACCAGTCATCCAGAATAGGGTATTGAGAAAGGGTGGAGAAAATTAAAGGATCGAATTCCAAGTCACGAAAATTCTAATATACACAAGAAAAACTATATTGCATGGAAAGAAGCAAGTAAGGCAACAATGAGCGGTGCTTCAACTTCAATTGACAATTACACTGTGCTGCCACTTTATTAGGTACACCTACTGTACCTAATAAAGTGGCAGTAGCGTGTTGAGCCTCCTTTAGCCTTCAAAACAGCCTGAATTCGTCTAGGCATTGATCGAACAAGATGCTGAAAATGTGCAGGAATGAAGTACCATGGAGACATGAGCGTGTCAAGCAGTTCCTTGAGGTGTAGGCCTGCAGCGAACAGCCCTTTTTAGCTGTTCCCAAAGATGTTCAATAGAATTGAGATCCGCGGACTGGGCAGGCCACTGCAGCAAAGAAAAGTCATTGTAATGTTCCTGGAACCATTCCATAGTAATTCGGGCTTTATGCACCGGCGCATTATCCTGCTAGAAGTAACTATCTGACTGAGAATAAACTGTCAACACGAACGGATGCATTTGGTCAGCAACGATGTTTAGGTACGATGTGGCATTCAGACGTGAATCTATGGGTATCAATGGACCAACGTGTGCCAAGAAAAACATTCCCTTGCACAGTAGTTGTCAGACATGGCGGGTCCATGGATTCATGTTGTTTTCGCCAAATTCTGAGCCTTCCATCAACATGATGCACCAGGAACTTCGACTCGTCAGACCAAGCAACTGTTTTCCAATCCTCGATAGTCCAGTGCTGGTGTTGCTGTGCCCAAAGGAGGCGTGCTCTCTTGTTCTTCATTGATAACAAAGGTACGCGATGTGGCCTTCGGCTGTTGTGACCCATTCGCGACAAAGTGCGACTAGAGGTCCGTTGCGATATTTTGTTTTGCGCACCAAGGTTGTATTCTGACGTGATGGGCAACATTGTGGCCCTTCTGTTTGCTTGCACAATTCTAGCCATCCTCCTCTGACCTCTCTCATCAACAAGCGATTTTCTTCCACGGGAGTGCCGTTGAGAGGATGTTTTCTGTTCGTTACACCATTCTCGACACACCCTTGAAACTGTGGTGCGTAAAAAGATCAGGAGAACTGCCGTTTCAGAGAAGCTTTGTCCAGCACGTCTTGCACCTACTGCCTATGCCACGTTCGAAATCCGTTAGATCACTCCTTTTCCCTATTCTTGTTACGGTTTGTATGCTTATCTGATACTAGAAAGGTTGTTCTTTTGCATTTATATCCACAACTGTGGTCATGTGACTTGCAACGTTGTGGGACAAACTTTTTGTTTGCACAGCAGGGGGTGTACCTAATAAAGTGGCAGCATAGTGTATATTGTTGGCCAGTTCAAGGCTGAAAGTAATAAATGGAAGAAAATTCTTCATCGCATTCTTGATATCCTATTTTTGTCAGAGAGGGGGCTCGCTTTCCGTGGTTCTTCTGAACAAATTTACGATAGCCATAATGGAAATTTTTGGGGTATTGTTGAGCTTCTGAGCAAATATGATTCAGTATTAGCCAGTGTACGGAATGCACAGGAGAATTAAACACGGCTCCAGGTACACTACCTATCAAATAAAATACAAAATGAGTTCCTTGAAATCTGCGGATCATTTGTGCAAAAGAGGATTATTGAAGAAATAAAAGCTGCAAAGTATTTTGCAATTGCTGTTGACGGAACGCCTGATTGTTCTCAAAAAGAACAGCTATTATTCATCATCAGATAATGAAGAGGAAAGATACCAGTTTTTCAACTGAAGAACGCTTTCTTGCATTTCATGAATTTTCCCAAAATACGGGTGAAGAAATTGCAGAGAAAATCTTAGACTTCTTAATAAGTCTCAATCTGAACTTTTAAGATTGTGGGTCAAGCATATCACAATGGTCCCAATATGGCAGGAAGTACAATGGTGCGCAGGCTATCTTAAAGGAGAAGAATGAGAACTGCATTTTTCTTTTTCTCATTTGTGCAAATCATACTCTGAATCTTGTTAGTACGATAGTGCTGAAGCCTACAGTGAAGCTATAACATTCTTTGGAATCATACAGAAAATGTTCAATCTTCAGTTCAAGTCCCCAGCGGTGGGAGATACTGAAAGAACAGCATCCTGTCTCACTGCATAAAATGTCAAAAACAAGATGGTCAGCGAGAATTGACTGTGTAAGACCAATTGCACGGTATTTGGACAGTGTCAGAAATGCAGTGGCAGAGCTGAGTGATGTTGTTATTTGGTTTTTAGGAGTTTAGCAACTAAGGCCATATTTCTCCGGGAATATGCGGTGGTCATTCCCTGACCTTTCCGCATCCTCTGTATTTGGTGGTCACGGGCTCGAACCCCAGTCTAATCAAGAAGCGTGTGCTACGCACTGCTGCTCCTGCCCACCTGGCTACGGAGGCGCCCGAGCTAAGTGCAGTTACTAATTTGATAGCAGAGTGTAAGTCTGATCTTTGGGGTATCAAAAAATATTTGGATACCTTTGAACGTGTACTGATGTTAGCCATTTGGATTAAAGTTCTCACAATGATCCATGAGGACAACTTGGTAATAGAATCTCGTGATGCCGCATTAGACTTAGAAAGGGACTACATTGATCAACTACGGGCAGATATCCTGAAAATGAGAGAGAAATGGAATGATATACTTAAAGAAGCACCGCATGTGTCAATCAATATTGGTGTGCCAGATAGTTTTGCTACTCGACTCGCATGGGGTACCCAACTTAAAAGGATGCCGAAAATTACTTCAGGTTGAATCTGTTCTTCACCATAATTGACTTTGTTATCGATGGCCTTTCACGTCGCTTTTCTGCAGTCAGGGAGATTTGTGGACGTTTTGATTTTTTATGGCACTTTAAGCAGTTAGATGAGAATGAGTTGTTACAAAAAGCTAAACAGTTTCAGCTCCGATACCGAAATCATATTTCAAGTGACATTCAGAGTGAAGTGCTTCTTCTTAAAAGAATTTTTGATGTGAATTTCAAATTCAGTGCTGTGTTACAGAAGAAAATGTATGGTCAAATATTGGACTTGAGATTAGGCAATGTTTTCCCAAATGTCCTCATCGCGTTGCGCATTTTTCTGTCATTGCCAGCAACAGTGACCTCTAACGAGAGGAGCTCCAGTATCTTAAAACGAATTAAATCATACTTTCGTTCCACAATAGTGCAAGAACTTTTGAATGGATTAGCAATTTTGAACATCAACAGTGACAAGGCAAAGTTGCTTGATTTTTCTGATGTAATAGATGAATTTGCCAAAGAAAAGCACGGAAAGCATTTCTGATCTGAAATTCCGAATACAGAATAAACATGAATGTACTATTGTATTTACTGCTTCTTATTATCGTACTGTTCTCTATTGTCTTATATACATTTTGAATAAAATTGCTTGCCATTACCTTTTTTATAAATCGTTCTAGTTCTTTTATTCTGTTCTGTTACTTGTAAGTACATCATGTACACTACATGTACATTATATACCCATACATAAATCATATGTATTTAGCAGTGATGGTTTCAGGCCCATCTGGCCTGGGCCTATTACCAGCTTCGCACGGGACTGGCGGTAGCACAGTTGGTAGAATCGCCCCCCCCCCCCCACCCCAGGCAGGATATGAGAAACTGCTCGCTTAGAGAGTAGAGAACGGGGACAATGAGTTTTTCATCTGTTTGAGTACAAAGAAGATAAGAGTAAATCAGTTGGAACCCTTGTGTGGTGGATGTGGGAAAGTCTTAGGTAACCCAGGTAACGTTGCAGATGACATTAACCTGTACTTTGCATCGATATTTACAGAAGAAAGACTCTTCACGGTGAGAGGAAGCTGTGCAAGTGAAATGTGAAAGAATGAAATTAGCGATATTAAAAAATTCAGATTATTTATCTGAAAAAGTTTGGAGCTTAAAGGCAAGTAACGCAACTGAAGTTGATGGAATATACCCAGCTGCAAGAAGCTAGAAGGGTCCTTGATTCTATCCTTCATACGGCAGCTCTCATACAAGTTGTAGATACTCCAACTAGAGGCATTAATACCTTATATCTACTCTGTCACATATTGGACACCATGCATATCACGTCACCCTTCTTTAGGTTCCAATCAGACCACATCCCGATCGCCTGCAAATTCTCCCTGGTCCAAACGATAGATGCAACTTACCACTCCCGTCAATCTAAATGGCAAATAAAGTCAAAAGCAATCTTTTCAGTTAAGTATCTCAAACTTCAAATAATTCTTAAACGCCTAACAGAGTTTAACTGGCAGAATCTATATACCCTCCGAGGGAATCTTTATCCTGCTTAGCTGAAGAATTCAAACGAGAAGCGCTGGCCGGGGCATCAAAAGAAGTTCGAATTACATCAAGAACGTCCCCCATGGTCCAATTCGGACATCAAACTCGCTTTTCGTCGCAAGCAAAAGGCCTACAGACGATGGAAAAGGACGAATAATCAACAAGGTCTCATCACATAAAAGGGAAAGAGCTTTATTTTTAAAACAAAAAAAGAATGAATGGCTCACAGGAAGCTGATTATCGACAGGATGCGACTCTCAAAAAGAATACACGCGTTTACGCGAAATCAGTCTACAATGGATGAGAAAACCTTCGGGGAATGGGCAAAATTGGCCTTCGAGCAGCCCAATCAGCAGCATAATCAGTCCGTCTTTCCAGTGGTAGGACACACGAGTTACCCTGCATTCTCTAATTTCGCTATCAGGAGATACCATCTGATGGAGATCATAAAGAAGCTACCGCTAAAGTCAGCAGTAGGTCCAGACGGGTTTTCACTGTTCATTTTGCAAATATGTAGCGTTTACATTGTTGATATTCTGGTGCATAATTTTAATCAAATCATCACTAGCACAGATCCCCCAGAAATTTGGAACACGTACTTTGTGTGTGTTCCAAATTTCTGGGACATTTGCGCCGAGTACCAAAATGTAAGCATCCGAAAGGACCGAAGGACTACAGGCCGATCGACATCAGCTGTGGATTCTTGAAACTCTTCGAGAAGACCGTTAACCCTGCACTTACAGAACATTGCTTCAACCACAGGCTTCTCTACCTATACACAGTAATCAAAGGCAGGATTACTAGTACCAATCTGTTTGACACACTTAACAACAATACAAAGAACCCTGAGCGGCCCAGAGCAACTTGATGTAGTCTTCTCGATATAAAAGCAGCATATGACCGTGTCAGTATTGATGCATTAATACATACCTTGGAGAACTATTTCAACGTGACTGGTAATGCTCTACGAATTTTACAAGCAATTCTAAAACCTAGAGAGCTTCTAGTCACTCATCAAAACTATCAATATAGGTGACTCAATCAAATCTATCAATATAGGTGACTCATCTAGTGACCAGGAACCTGGACACTAGAGGAGTACTGCAGTAGGGGTTCTTGCCTCCTTACAGTGCGCTGCAGCCCTTGAACCCTTCCTTGCATCGCAACAGGACTTTCTGTCTTATGCGGACGAGATTAAATTCTACATAACACCATCTAATCCTAATCAAGCAGCTACCATCAATCAATTGGCCAATCAAAAATACAACAACTAGAAATGTATCTAGATTCAGTCTAGAACTTAATCATGCTAAATCAACTCAAATGACCCTTACAAACAAAAGGTTAAAGAACAACATACAAATCTGTATCGGAGGGGAACCTGTAGCAAAAGTCATCTCACATAAGGACCTAGGCTTAACGTGGGATGAGCGCCTCACATTTCAGCAGCATCTAAGCATCACCAAAATGAAGACCTATGCAGCAATGTGGCTGCTACGCCAAGAGCTCACAGGATTACATGATCCTCAGCTTATCATCCAATATGGCCAACGCCACCTTTATCTCATTCCATTATGTTCCTCCATCATTTGGTCCTCAGCGCCTAAAATCCACTTCATCAAATTTCTTGGGCTAGAGTATTGGATCCTTAAATGGCTTAATAACATGGAAAAGTATACCCTCTCTAGATCGGTGCTCTACTCGAATTTAGACTGGTGCCTTGGAAACATCAAATTGTTTCTCAAAATATTCTAACACTCACTAAACTCATACCCCGACGCATAGATGCCTCCAGAATGGATGACATCGTTAGGACTCCCAGAACACAGTAAGCTGCCAGGCGGACCCTCGGCTTCCTCTTCAAGCAGGGCTAGACAATCTAGGCCGCCTAAGTACTATGTTCCCCGGAAACAATATCCAGCTTATCAACAGACTAGCGATTGATCTAGACAAGTTCTGTGACTCAAAAGTATACAACTCAGAAAAACTACAGGAAACTTTCACGTGGATGGAGCTATAACATTTACTTCCACCGGAAAAGCTGTACCTAAATTTGTTTACTGTTAAATCGGCTACTGAAATTTGTAAATATTTCATATTTATGGCTGTTATTTATGTAAGTTTACCTTGTTACATCCACTGATTGTAAAAACTGATTTATATTTTTCATATATGTATAATGTAAACTTGTTTGTTTATATAGAACGTAAATAATTAATTGTATTACGGATCGCTCCCTGGCTGAATGGCCGTGTAAGAGGTTCAGACCACATTTATTGGGTCAATAAACTGATTCATTTAATAATTTTGAGGGAGGGCAGAGAGATTGCATTGAACCGTTTAGATTAATTATGAGGACATCACAGACTCTGAAAAGATTCCTTGATTTGGGAAAGTAGTAATGTATCGCCTAAAGGCGGTGTTAAAAGTGAAGTGGGTAACTACCGACCGATCCGTCTAACTTCACTGGTAGGGTAAATCGTGGAGGAAATAATCAAGGGTTGAATACAAGTTCATCTACGTAGAAAGGGAAATCTGAATGGAACAGGATGATTTTATAAAGGGAAAATCATATTTAACTAACCTGGTTAGCCATTTTGACGAAAACACTCATGAGCTGGATGCAGGTAATAATTTTCATATTATTTACTTGAATTTCGATAAAGCATTGGACTCAGTCCCACATGAGAATTTACTGTAAAAGCTGGAACATGTTGAAATCAGAGAAAATCCTCAAGGTGGATCGCAGGATGGCTTCAGTGCAGGAGATAGAGAATTATACTTAATGGTTATTCGTCAGATTGGACTAACACAAGAAGTGGGGTTCCCAAGGATCGATACTGGATCACTGCGGTTTTTGATCTTCCTAAATGACATCGACGAAGGGATACAGGATGTAATATCAAAAACTGTAGAATACGTTAAGATCGGTAGAGTAGTTAATGATTAGTGCCAAGGCTAACTCCTTCCGGAACACTTAGACTTCAGAGATGGCGGTTATGTTTTAAACTTGGGGAACAGCAATTCCAAAATAACTTATATACTTGATAGGGGTTGAACCAGAAACAGTGGAGGAAGAAGTTACCATACGGTCAGACATGAAGTTTTCTGAAAGTATGGACAAGCGGCAAGAAAGCCCCATGGTGTTCTACAGATGATTTTGGAAAACATTCTTTAATTTGAGGATAAATGAGCCTGTTGTACTGGAATCCATAGGATAACAAATAATTAGGCGTATAACCAGTAAAATAAAATATCTTTAATCACAAATAGATACTTGTAGCTTTCGAGGCTGAAAGTGCCTCTTTGTCAACAGAAATGGAAACTTTAGAGATAAAATTATTCTAACGGACAGAGTTGTGCGAGCAGTGGGGCGTGCGAGGGCACGAGGTAGGCCAATCAATCATTAAACTGGTGTTCATTGTTGCTGCATGGACGTGCGTAGTTTTTCTGCAGCGCTCATCTAGACTTAAAACGGTTGCCTCTAAGATGGGGGTGTAGTCTCATTACTTTGCAGCGGTTCATGGCTCTCGAATTACACAATATATTGAGTGACTAACCAGAGGCGGTGGCGAAAGTGTCGGGAGTGGTCAATTACTTCGTAGTCACGCTTGGGATTGAGATCGTGGTGGGTGGACCAGAAGTGTTCCGCGATTGCGGCCTGGTCGGTCTTAGCAATGCGAATCGCTCTGTCGTATTCTGCAAGGCGGTCTTGAAGACGTCTCGAGGTCTCTCTATGTAGCAGCTGTCACAGTCTTTGCAGGCTATGCGGTATATTACACTGCTGCGTAAGAGAGGGGTGACCGGGGTCTTTACATTAGAAACTGGATAATCCCAGGGGCTCACATCTGGTGAGTATGGGCTTGGCACACCCAGGGTCCTGAGCTGGATATCATCATTCTTCCCCTCTTTCTTGGTGATTCCCTTTTACTTCTCTCTCTCTCTCTCTCTCTCTCTCTCTCTCTCTCTCTCTCAGGGCAACAGAGAAATTTTTTTTTGGCTGGTGCAACATAAACCCCGGGCTTCCTTGCACCATATGGCTAATAATAATAATAACGTACGTTTCTACCAGGAAGTTGCACGCATTTTATGCGGTATTCTCTGAAGATTTTTGAGATCCGGCCCGACGTGTCTGGATAGTAGGGAATGTAGGCGGCAGGTACATTGTCCTGAGTTGATTGTCCCTTGAAGTCTGTCCGAGATTTTAAGAGTGACGACAGACTTGACCGATTGTTGCTACCAACCCACATATTAGACAAGTGCTTATTACAAGCACAGGAGCTCACAGTCTACCCGAGACCGCCACCAACTCAGAACAATGTACCTCTCTCTCTCTCTCTCTCTCTCTCTCTCTCTCTCTCTCTCTCTCTCTCTCTCTCTCTCTCTCTCTCTCTCTCTCTCAGGGGAACTCGGGAATTTTTTGGCTGGTGCAGCATAAGCCTCAGAATCCTTGCACCACATGATGATGATGGTGATGATGATGATGATGAAGAAGAAGAAGAAGAAGAAGAAGAAGAAGAATAGGGGCATGATGGCCCAGTGGTTAAAACACTGGACTACCAGCCTGATGGAGCCAGGCTCGAATCCCGCTGGGAGACCAATATACAAATAATAAAATTAAAAAAAAAATAATAAAAAAATAAAACAACGCGATAGTTGCTCCATTGGACTTACCTTCCCCAAGGTCGGAGTGACGGCTTAGGAAGATAGTGGCGCCGTCTGGTGTCACTCGCGATAACTAAAAAACCACTGGACATAAGCCGAAGCTAAACAAGTCCACCTCCATTATGGATGAGGTTGCAGAGAAATATTAATCATACTGCAACGAGACAGTTTCCTGGGCCTGGACCTTGATGGAGTGGATACCCAAGCATACGCAGATGATCTTGTCTTCATGCTACAGGCAGACAGCAGAGCCCAGATGGAAGCTACTGCAAACCAAGCCATTGACAGACAACAGAAATGGGTCAGTCTCAATCATCTGAGAATGTCCTCACCCAAAACTTCCTCGATACTCCTGAAAGGTTCTCTCGACATACGCAGGCCACCGCAAATCAAGATACAGGATACTACAATAAAACTAGCGACAGAACTGAAGCATCTCGGACTTACCCTTGACAAGAACTTATCTTTCACCCCCACATCTTGTACATCTGCACAAAAAAATTAAGAGGTACTCAGCATTTATTGCCAGAGTTACTCGGAAGAATTGGGGCCTGAAGAAGAGGACACTCTCCCTCTTTTATAAAGCTATATTTATCCCAGCCCTCTCATATGCTGCAGGTGTCTGGTTTAAAAAAGCCACCACGGCAGTGAATAGGAGAAAATTAGAGACTATACAGCGCCCCATCCTACTAACCATCTCATGGGCATGCTGTACTGCAAGCTCGCACGCACCCCAGGTCCTAGTGGGCTGTCTCCCTCTAGACTTGGAAATCATCCGTTGCGGCGTTGAAGAGTCTAGGATTTGGTAGTCGTGTGCTTATACAAAAGCGACTTCTTTTTGTAAAAAAAAGCGAAAGTTTCGACAGGAATAGTGCATCAACGTGAAGACTGTACTGTGGAACAGCAGAAACGGATGGGTTCACGAATTTCGGTTTGCACCAATGGAAGTGGGGTAAAGGTGTAGTGTGAACCTCAACAAGCCATGCATTTAAACTTGCGGCAAACATAACCGTATATTGGAGGGTCTATGGCAATAGCTGTATCACAGAAACAGCATCACGCCAACAACGAAAGAATAACTCTACCTTCACTCGATACAGCCAGCCACTGGAACGGGCATAGGTTTTCCTGGCAATATTCTTTGGATGCTTTAGTTAAGTCAAAGACGTTTTGAATTAAGTGAAATGTAACATGTAATAAAAATATGGTACGTTAGGTTGGGCAATTATTATTTCACTTTCTATGTAATATTATTTACTTAAAGAGATAGCTCCTTTTTTTTTTTGGCTCTTTCAAGGGCCGTTTTTGATGTTCATAAAGGTTCAATTTCACTAAGGTCAGAAGTGTCGGATTCTCCAATAGAATATTCAAGCGCAACAGCACTCTCTGCCAACCTGTCTAATTCCCACATATTGTTTTTCTCTTTTATTACATGCTGGACGTAGTTTACCCACTGTGCAGCTGTGACACGATTTACTACTTCTGTGGTAAGCCATTATAATTCATCGTCTTTGAAAGTGCAATTTTCACTTGCAACGAATTCTTTGATTTGATTCCACACATTTTCGACTGAGTTTAAATTGCAAATGTTATGGAGTGACGAAGAACTTTATGTCTGTGCTATCAATACGATTCGAATCGTATCTGCTGCGAATGTCGGAAACAAGAGATGATAACTCGTTTTTAACATATCAGAATTCCGCAGACTCTGTTTTCTGTCAGCTAGGTTTGAATGTCTGATATTTTGGTAGAAGTCATTGGGATATTTTCCATACGAACACTATGCTTTAGAGCATTATCTAAAACAATAATGCTATTTGGCTGTGTTTGGTAATAGTTTGTTGACAAACCAATCTTCGTAATGCGGGCCATTCATTTCTCCATGGTAATCAGCTGCACATCTTTTTTGGCTCGAAAAATATGACATACATCGGAGACAACTATCAGCATGTGTAATTATTAGCCTTGAGCCTTTTCTAGCTGGAGCTTTCAAATAGATATGCCACTCAAAAACGCTCGTTTACTGGATTTATGGTACTGTCTTATCCTTTGTATGCCCATAATTTATCCAGGTTTCATTAGTAAAACAGATTGGTCTGTCTTCAGAATGATCACCGAATATCTTTTAAATATCGTCGACGCTACTATAGAACATCGCCTTGATCGACCGACATCAATCCCAGATCTTTTATTCTATTTCGTACTGTACGTTCGCAAATATTAGGCAACTCGGCATCCTCATTTATAAACTTAATCAGCTTTTTCGCTGTGGGAATTTCATTCCGAAAGAAAAATTCAAGCACTTTTTTCCGAATAGCTGTCAGTGTAAAATCATCGTACCTTTGCTTGTCTTCTTGTCTGGGTTCCAGTCTGGTATTTCTTTTTGTTTTGTTTTATTCTTTATTATTATTATCATATTTTATTTCAAATTAATTAATCATTATTATTTTTTGCCGATGCGGCAAAAGCCTAGAATTTACCTGCCCCATATGACTAATATTAACCCCATGCTATTGGCCTCAACCACCCTGAGGTAACTTATTTCAGTAATTAACAATTCGGTGGCTAAAAGAAAACAACAACCTAGATTAAACATTTTACCCTGTAATTTGAATTTATGGCTCCTAGTTTTGGAATCATTTATTATTAGTAGCCATATGGTGCAAGGAAGCGTGAGACTTATGCTGCACCAGCCAAAAAAAATTTCTGAGTTACCCTGTGTGTGAGAGAGAGAAGTAGAAGGAAATCACCAAGAAAGAGAAGAATGATGATATCCAGCTGAGGATCCTGGGTGTGCCAAGCCCATACACACCAGATGTGAGCCCCTGTGGTTAATACCAGTTAAAATCCATTTATATTACCTCCACCTCACTTTGCTTATTGGAGGCTTGAAGTGGTGAAACCCATGTTTAGTCTCTAGAGCAAAGTTTCCGGCACCCCCCCCCTCCCCCCATACTTCTCCTACAACCCATGCATGGTACTAAGTACTATAGGTTTTGATACCTTTCGTGTTTGGGGTTTTCATAAAAAAAACCTCTCAGCGTTTTATGCAATTTAAACAATGTACTCAAGGTGTTTAGATTCTAAACTGTGTAGCCGCATATTTGAAGTCTCCTCGAATGGATGCCTTTTGTTGATATCACCAGGCGCGTTGTCCGTCTTAGGACCCCTTCAAGAAGTTCAGCTTCTTTTTTTTTTCTTTCAGTTTCTACTACCTAGGCCACCTTTTTCTGAATTACAGCCTGTTGCATGGAATTCGCTAGGTTTCTGAAGGAGTCTAGCTCCAGAATTGAGCTAGACTCCAGAAGTGTGAAGCTGAACGGCCCTTTCCAACATATTGGTATTAGTAGTGACAAATGATGCAGGAAAGCATGCTTATACAGCATGAGCCAAAATAAAAAAAACACTTCCCATCTCTCCTATCCATTCCCTCCAATAGTTTGTCGTCTAGTTCTTCCTTGAATTTATATAAATTATCCACTTCCACAACAACAGATGGAAGGCTGTTTCCACTGTCACCCGCTGGCTAAAGGCAGAGTTCTACACATCTATTCTGCAACCATTCTTCCTAAATTTATTCTCCTTCACGTGCGTGGTCTGACCAACAGGAAGAATCCCATCAGCATTGCAATCCATAAAAGCCTGAAGCAACTCAATCATATCTCAAATGAATTCAGATCTGGAGAAGTAGGCTGTAAAAATCATGATGTTTGTTCCTATACCCATGATACAATTTTTTAACAGTGGATAGTTGCTTTGCCGTCTTCAAATAATCCATTGCAAACCGGGTAAAAATGAAGCATTACACAATGAAGTTGGTCTTATCTTTGTCGGTAACACAACCTTCTGACGATATAAGTTAACCAAGTTTGTATCAAAGAACATAGCCCATGCCATGATACCACCTCCAGCCGCTTGAGTGATGGACATGATACATTCTGTCTATACATGGTGCAGCAAACCTAAATTTATATTGGAAAATCTATGAGAGAAAATGGACACCGCAAATAATACAGTTGCACTAAAAGTTTGTAAAATAGTAATCCAAATTCCGTTTTTAATAAAAGTTCAATCAAAAATTAATTATGTGCTATAAGTATTAGCTCATGCATGTTCTAGTCAGTCGACTAGTCCTCTAAAGCAGGCGGCTGACCTGCCTTAAGAAGTTCTAAGATTATCTGGAATGTATTCTGCAAGTTAAAAGAAAAACACCCGGATAAATCACATAGAGATATTCGCGTTGGTTGCAGATTTGACTGGTGTGCCGGATTGCACTATTTAAAAAGATGAAGACTGAACTTTAGCAGTACGGATCATTCTCAACCCCAGAAAGAAGCGACCACCAAATAATAATAATAACAACAGATACACACCTGTTGTATTTTTCATAATTATTCTTTTGTACGCTTTTTTTCCCTATTGCATTAACATTAGTTGAGGCATATGATGCAAGAAAGCAAGCTTATATAGCATCAGTCAAAAAAAAAAAAATTCTTCCCAATTTCACTCCTCCGGTCACTCCAAATGTTTGTCTAGTTCAGCATTAAATTTATTTAAGCTACCAACTTCCACAACAACAGATGGAAGTCTGTTCCAGCAATCAACTACCCGCTGACTAAAGGCAGGGTCTTGACAGGGTCCAAAGACGGGCAAATTGATGGGATGTATGATGGGAGAGACTGATTATGTGGGCTAGAGAGCTTGGCATGCATCTCAGAGGTGGCCTGATTGAGGCTTATAAGGCTACGAGAGGGATTAGTAAAATGAATGAAGGCGGAATTCTGTTATAAAGAATTCCAGAACTAGGGATATAAATTTAAATTACAGAGGTTGAGGTTCAGATCAGATTGTAGGAAGTTTTTATTTTAGCCGGCGAGTCGTTGATTGTTGGAACAAGTTTGCCTCGCAGGTAGTTTAGGCTGGCAGTTTGAATAAATTCAAAGGTCAACTGGATAGTTAACTGTGTGAGGAGGAGGGCATTTAACCCCAGGGGCTCACATATAGACACAGAGTCCTGAGCTGGATGTCATCATTCTTCTCTTTCTTGATGATTCCCTTCTATTTCTATCTCAAGAGTAATTCAGAAAATTTTTTTTTGGCTGGTGCAGCATAAGCCTCAGGCTTCCTTGCACCATATGGCAAATAATAATTAAATTTTTCTTTTTGCCAGTGCAGCAAAAACCTTACATTATATGCCAAATACTATTACAGTATTAAGTAACTTTAAAATTTTTATGTCATGAATATACTACAGTTGAATGTAGGGCTTTGCACCTTGTTACTGGGCGTAGTCTATTATTGTGCTGCATATTAAATAAATAAATGCTTAGTCAGCTCCCTGAAAACAGGTATAGTTAAATTTGATAAAACAATTATTAATAAATATAACTTTAATAAAATGGATGAAAAAATTTACCCTAGCTAGAAAGTCGTCTTTGTGAATGCATCATTGATGAATTTGAATCTTCTAAATTTAGCATTGGCTATTTCAGGTTGTTGTGGAAAAGAGGAGAGGGGGGGAGATTGCCCCAATACAAAACCTAGACATGTCGAAACAACCAATATCGTAGACACCGAATGTGAAGTAGTTTCAGGCGATCATTAAAAGAGCAATACGCATACTTCGTGGCAACTCGCCAGTAACAACGTCATATGCTATACGCATGCACTACTAACAGAATTTATGTACAGTACCTGCAACCCCTAGCGGAAACCATCGAATATCCGCTACCAACTTGCGCGGTTCAGACGTCAATTTTATACATATAGAAAGAGGTTTTGGTAAAACCCTAATTATGGATACACCTCCATACTTCAGCGAAAAAGAAGGCACCTCTCACTCAGTGCTTTCCCTTTCACTTCCTCGCGCGCATGTTACAGGCGGGACATCGCAATATGTCGGAGCTAAAATGAAGAAAAAGAAACAGCGATAGAAAGCAAAACAAGTAGCAAAAATTTACACCAGATACAACCACTAACACTTTTCGCCCGTACATTACTAAACAATTTCAAGTGCATTAACAATGTGAATTGCTCATGCATGTCTACAAAAATATTTTTTTTTGGAGGCTGCCTTGTGATACGTTACTAGACGATTTCGTGCATTAACAACTAGAATTCATGCAAGTCAACAGAAATGCTCTTTTCCCCCCAGAACCCTCACAAAAGTTGGGGGTTCTGGTGAGAAAAAAACAATAACTGAGAAACTCAATCAAATCATCAAAAAAAACTACTTGACTACAAAGGAAACTCATCTCTTCAGTCCTGGCATGCTGGCTGGTACAATTCACAAACACTATTCAATTACAGCCTTAGATCTGTCCTTTTCCGATCACTCGCTCCATTGGGGTTGAACACGCAGAATAACAAAAAAAAAAAAAAAAAAAAAGGGGGGCAAAGAATGTGATGGCAGCAGAGCAAAATATCTGAGAGCAGAACAACAGCGATGACTAAACAATAACTGAGAGAAAAACAAAGATTAAGCAACATGTGAAACAAGGCAAATTTGCATCCAATCAAACAATCAGAAAGGCAAATTACGTATTCACAGTAATCACCCAATCAATGCTTACACCCGCAACGCAATGTAAGGTGTACCCATAATCTGGAGATCACCCGAGATTTTTAGTCAGTTGAAGATTCTAGTTGAACAAGTTTTATTTGAGACATTTCAATGGAGCTTTGAGCACTTTTTTGAGAATGTGAAACTATAAAGGGAGAGAATATAAAATTGTGTGTGGTACACGTGGATGATATAAACTTCAGCAAAATATTTTGGTGCTTAGAAAGCTGTACCATTACTAAACACGTGTTTTGTTTTGAGTTACTCGTGGTAAGGCCAATGCCACGTTTATAAGAAAAAAAGGTTCTGGAACACGCTGTTCAATTCCTCTTTATTATACCCACCAGGAGAATTTTTTTGGTGATGTATTGTTAAAAGAGAATAAATGTTTTACTCTGGCACAAATGCAGTGGCAAAACTAGTATGCCACCAGGGCTGCCACAGCGGTGTCCTTAGGAGTTTTGGACTCCTTTAATTTATAGTTTTGCCCGTGTATGGCACAAGTTTGCATCATTTTGATGTTATTAATTATATACAGCAGTTCACAAAGTGCAGTTAACCCAAACCTGACTGCTACTGCACTGCTATATCACAGCTACATCAGCCCTGCTGCTACTCCTATTAATCTACTTATTTACAAATGACATCTAAAGAAAAATATTTTATTGAATGTTAAACTTCATCAGTACAGTGTATAAGATGTATTTTGTAATACCGGCATTCTGTGATGAAAGTAAACAGCTAGGCACACGTGTATAAATATATTTCCAAGATAATGTTCAACTTATGAGAAAATTTTTTAAAGAATATTCTTAAAATGTATTTTTTATTATTACCATGTATCCTAAGTAATTTTATTTATATTGCCACTGAAAAATTAATAATGTCCTTGCCACTGTGAAACCTCATGGTAGCACAGTTGGTAGAATCACTGTCCTTTCCCCATACCAGGTAGAAAAGATCCGGGTTCAAGTTCTATCAATGGCATGACGGATTTTTATGGACCTTTTTCACAACGTGGCTGTTAGTCGGTCTCAGGCAAGGATAGCATGGGTTTTTTGTCCAGCAAAGAGAAAATCAACCACAGAACACATGTAATTTTACACAATATATAAGGAGCAATATGGCCTTAGTTGCTGATGCTCCTAAAACTTTACTACTGCAACTATAAAAGTTACTGTCCAGCTATATTGAGGGAAAAAAAAAAAAAAAAAAAAAAGGCAGCATACTGTTTAATAAAAATGTACAGCCAGCACTTGATGTATATTTAAACCATGTTCTTATTATTTTTTTTGTAGCATTTCTCACAAAAGTAATCCTAATGTAACTGTGTACAAAGAAACAATATAATGAACATTTGCTTGTTGTGAATTATTATGAATGGAAATAAGTATTTCTAATTGCTTATGACTTTCCCTTAAGCAGTAGATTCAGAAACAATTTCTGGAAAATCAAACCCTTTTGGAATATTCTGTTCAGATAACAGCAAAGTAAAGGACTTAACTTGTTCAAGGTTTTTTTATTAAAAGTAACTTTGAAAATGTCCTTTCAGGTCCACAGCTGGAAATACGAAATATGTTTTGTATATTTCGTATATGTTAAAAAGTTTGGGAATTAACTTTTTAACTTGAAATTGCAGCACTGTTATGAGTTGAGACTTCTTGCAATATGTTTGGTGACTCACCAAGATATGGTAATGCATGACTCATCCATTTATCTGCAGTCAATTTGAAACAGTGTGTATTGAACAGGTGTTTGTGTTTTGTCACATTTTAAAATGAGCTTTTTATCACATAGAAAATTTGCATCAAACTACACAAAACTACAGTAGAAATCTACAATTTTGTTTCAAACTACACAAAACTACAATAGAAATCCACAAGATATTAAAACAGCTTTTGGAGAAGATTCTATATGTTACTCAAATATTTTTCAGTGTTTTGCAAAGTTTATCCACTTGTCTGTTGAATATGATCCTTGCTCTGGTCCCTTCAATTTCAAAAACCAATGATTCAAATCTCTCATGATCTGGTCAAAGTTTAACTGTCTGCAATAGTTTCCAATGAAACTGATATTTCTTATGGGACATACCAATCAATTTTAACACAAGATTTGGGAATGCATTGTGTTTCAGCCAAGTTTACCTTCACATCCTCATTGACAATCACAGAGAGTGGCAAGTTCTTACATACCAGGATCTTAATCGTGCTACTGCTGACCCAAACTTTGTTTCTTCCAAAATTAATCTGACAAATCATGGGTGTATGGCTATGATCTGGAAACAAAGGCCAAGTTCTCTCGATGATCCACTGCAACTCCAGCTCCTTGTGCTGGCAGTTCTGTTCTCAGCAGCTCCTTGTGTTGCTGGCTTTCCTAAGCAGAGTTCCTGGTACCAACAGACTCTGAGCAGATGTAGGTCTTTGCAATTAAGTTTGGACTTTGTCTGATATTTAATTTTATTTAATTTGATTATTTTCAGTTTTTTCATGTTTCATATGTATCTTTTGGTCATGGTATTCTTTCCCTCCTTGTACTTGGGCAAATAGTAGAGGGAGTATATCAGAATACAGTACTGCTAAATTATGTGTAAATGACAGCGGAGTTGCCATAGGTTGGCTGGGACTGCTTTAATTAACAAATAAATGGTAAACTCTTCTTTTGCTAGGACTGAGAATGCAGGACATCTCAATTAATGTGAAAATGATGCTTATTGTATTTTTTGACTCATGGCATTGTTCATTATGAATTTGTCCTGCAGGGAAAAACAGTAAACCAGGAATACTACAAAAACACTTCTATGGTGATTGTACAACTAATCATTTTGATAATGCAATGCTATTCAAATAAAACAGCTAGATGCATCACAACAGTGCTCCTGTACTCAGTGCTTTCATGCTGGATGGAGCACAATAGTTCTCCATCCACCATGCTCACCAGATTTACCTTCCTGTAATCCCCCCCCCAAAAAAAAAACTTAAAGCTCACTTTAAAGATCAGATTTGAAATGACTGAGGAAATTATTTGGAACTTGACACAGGGATTTAAATGTCTTTGTTTTGCTTGGTTATAAATTGGATCCTTATTTGCAAGATAAGTTAAGTGTGTGTGTAGTAGGAAAATCTGTAATTCAGCATCAGAGTTTTTCTTGTCAACCAGATCTATATAGCATGACTAATTTAATCTGCAACTGACTATCTTTAGTTTTCTATTTGACATTATCCTCAACAGTGCTGAAATTGTCACTAAAGTGTACATGTGGTATACTCTAAAAATGAAATCAAAACTAAAACTGGCTAAATAGAAAATGCACCACTAATATACAGTACTGCAGCTCAGATCTTACTTAACTTGAAAACTGCAAAAGTACTGCAGTACTTCTGAAGTTTTCAAGTACAATACAGTACTGCAGCTCAGATCTTATTTAACTTGAAAACTGCAAAAGTTTTTATTCTAAAAAAGGAAAATTATTACAGCTACTTCTTTACATGCAAGCATTTTATTAATTTCATACAATTCATGCCATTTCATTGTAAACATTTCATGTCAGACTGAACTGACCAAAAAACCTCAGGGGCTCACATCTGGTGAGTATGGGCTTGGCACACCCAGGGTCCCGAGCTGGATATCATCATTCTTCTCTTTCTTGGTGATTCCTCTCTCTCTCAGGAATTTTTTTTGGCTGGTGCAGTATAAGCCTCAGGCTTCCTTGCACAATACGGCTAATAATAATAATAAAAATGAAATATGTGATTTGGTCAAAATGATTCCATAACAGCAGTGCTGGAACAAAGGCAAGGCAGATGGAGCAAGTTATCAGCAGGATAATATACAAATAGAGCAGAGGTCCCCAAACTTTTATATCTTGAGCCCCCTTAAAATATTTCATAAATTTCATGTGCTCCCAAGTTCCATAACAAATAAACAGATTTGACATAAAATTTACTATGACTTTAATAAATTAATATAAACTTCAATACATTTCATCTCAAAGAAATAAAATATGACTAAAATATGAATAATAGAAATAAATAAAAAATGCTTCATACCTGGATTAGTGGGATGATTTGTCCATATTTCATTAAAAAAAGTGCATCGTGAAAATAACAAGTGGCCAAAAAAATTCAAATTTTATAATTGGAATTTTTTGGGAACACTCCAATTTTAGGATCTAAAATAGAACCTAAATTTAAAATATAAATTTTATATTGGACATATAGAGGGATTCTAAAATTGGAGTAATGGGCATATATATAACATAGAACCTAAATTTAAAATATAAATTTTATATTGGACATATAGAGGGATTCTAAAATTGGAGTAATGGGCATATATATAACAGTCTGGATGCAAAAATACCAGGTTCTTGCACTGTGTGAGTGAGAGAAAATGTGTGAAACACTAATTTTGTTATATTAATTCCTATTTTTATGGAAAAACTAGGAATTAATACATTTTTTTACTCAAAATTTCAATTTATTTGTAATTTGTCACTGTAAAAGGCAGTCATCAAAAATGTAACACTTTACAGTCTATGTCATTTGAGTAAAATTTAGAATGAACTCTGTTAATGTCAAATATTTTGTTTTAAATATCAATCCTATTTGGACTCTGCTTAGATAGATAGATAGAGAGATAGACAGAGAGAGAGAGAGAGAGAGAGAGAGACCAAAAACAAAGAGCTGATACTGAATTCCATGATTTTAATAATGATGCCAACTAGTTATGTATCTGTCGAAGTGAAGAGCAAGCCCCAATGTCACATTTTTTTTTTTAGAATTGGTGTTTTTTATGAAAAAGCTGAGTCTCGAGCATAATTGCTCCATACGCAATAAACAGTATTATGGAAAATTAGGAAGCACAAGAAGATAGCTTTAAAAAATGGTCTTTGTGCACAAATATCAACATTTAAGAAACCAACTGAAGACAATTCCATAATGCAAGTTACAGTATAACTGATTTCGTAGCAAGGATGAACAACCTGTGAACAACAATGCTTTGGACATCTTGTCCAGTCTATAGACAATTTTAATGTGGCCCATTGTGATTTGTCAAAAAAAAATAAAATCAGCTTTTAGTTCTTTAAGGATCAATACAAATTACTTACACTACAATAAAATAATTTATTATTCAGTAATACATTAGTATTGGTTGTGAAAACCAATGCAAGCTTATAAATCATCAGCCAAAACAAAATGAAATATGATACACTTCACCCAAAACAAAATGAAATATGATACACTTCACCCATCCATAACCTCCAAGAATTTATCCAGTTCTTCCTTGAATTTATTCAAACTATCCACTTCTGCAACAACAAATGCAAGTTTGTTCTAACAATCAACCACAAGCTTGAAAGCAAACTTCAGCACATCTATCCTGCAACCATCCTTCCTCAATATGAATTTATGTGCTCTCATAAGTGCAGTCTCAGCAAGAGGAAGAGCACCATCAACAGTTAGCTTACTCAACGTATCAAAGGCCTTAAACACCTTAATCAGATCTCCCTGCAGGTGCCTAGTTTTCACATGCTGCAATCTGCAGAACTGAAGCCTTTCTTGGTAAGGGCACCCTTTTCTCTTCACCAATCTGGTTGGCCTTATCTGTACCCATTCCAGCAGATCTACATCCTTCCTAAAGTGAGACCACCAGACCTGTATACAGTACTCACGATGCGGCCTAACCATGGCCTTGTACAAAGAGATAATCATTTCCTTATCCTTGCTAGCAAAGTTTCTGTATACTATCGAAAACACCACAAGCTGTCCTGTATGCATCGATCAGTGAACTTCATATCTGACTGCACAATTACCCCAGGTCTTTTTCATTTTCCACTACTCTGTTTGTTTGTTTCTTTCTTTGTTGTTTCATGACACATGAAACAACAAAGTAAAACAACACACTGAGTGTAGTACCACACAGTTGGTATGTTCATCTGGGATTACCGCCACCCATTTGCAGTACCTTGGATTTGTCAATATTAAACTTCAAGTGCTAATTCTCAGTCCATTGACCTAAATTTCCTAGCTTTTGTTGCTGTGGCTCATCCTGATTACTCTCATTGCAAGTTGGCAATGAGACATAAGACTGACATACCTTCGTCAATATCATTAATAAATATTGAAAATGACAATGGGCCCAGCATTGAAACCTGGGGGACTCTAATAATAACATTAGTCTACAAAGAACAGTGCCCATTGATAACCACTTTGTTTTTTCCCACTCAACCATCCCTTTATTCATAGCAGTACCCTCCTCTTAATGCCACATTGCTTCAGTTTGTACAGCAGTCTTTTATGTGCAACAGTATAAAAAGACTTCCTGAAACCCAACTATATGATATCAAAATTATTTTTTGTATCCAGTTCCTTGGTTACTGTATCATAGTATACAGCCAGATTGATCAGACAAGACTGCCCCTTAACAAATCCATGCTGTGATTGCATTCTTGTCTAGATGGTCCTGAATTACTTCTTTAACCAGTGACTTCATTATTTTACCTGGAACAGATGTTAAGCTAACAGGTCTGTAATTACTATACCCTTTTGTGAATTGGGGATGCATTTGCACATCTCCGGCTCACAGGAACTCCCATGAATCCAAAGATGCTCTCATAATTATGGCTAAGGGTTTGCTTAATTCCTTTGTCTCCATTAATATAATTAGATAGACTTCATCCACTCCAGGCACCTCTTTATATACCTTATATTAAGTCACTGGGTCTATCATCAAATCTGGTCTTCACTTTTCCAGTCTCTTCTAATAGAGATAGAAGGCTGAAACTTCGTACATATTCCTAATTCATGTGACGTGACAATGCATTCTATCAAAATTTCAGCTAAATCTATCAAGCGGTACACAGTGCACCCATTGCATGTCATATATCGGCTACTTGGATTTATACCTGACCCGGATTTCGGACCTTTTCTCCACTTCTTATCTGGTTAGAAGGGTGTAATTTTGCAAATAATCTCTTTTGATGTAATGTTTCCAATTAAATTTGAGCTAATCCATCGCATGGTCCACTGTGCAGCTATTACATGCAATGGCTGCACAGTGCAAGATTTTATCGTCTATCCTTGCATTGTGTAAAGATTTTTGGTTGAAAATCTTTTCACATAAATTTTCAATCATACTTTATTTATAAAAAAAGATGAAAATTTCTATTCATAAAGAATAAAAAAAATAAATAAATAATAATATAAAAAAGTTTTTCAAAAATATACCTTAATTCCAATAAAATATAAGGTGTGGCCTTTACCATTTTTAAAATGAGGCATGTTACGTTGCAGGTAAAGACCACACCTTATATTTTATCAGAATTAAGGTATATTTTTGAAAAAATTATTTTTTATATTATTTTTTTATTTATGCATAGCTTCAACAATTTTTCTTACACTTTCCTTTCAGTTTTCACAAAATCATTTAGCACCCCCCTATTAGAGTTTGATAACCTTCCCTTTCACTAAAGAATTCTACATGTGTGAATGTAGATACAAAATACCTATTCATTTTGTCAGCAACCTGAGCAGGGTCATCAACAGTTAACCTGTTGATGTCATGGCCCAATGTGATTCAACACCCTCCTTCTACTGTTAATATAAGCATTAGTAGAGGCATATGATGCAAGAAAGCAAGCTTATATAGCATCAGTCAAAGAAAAAAAAACCATCCCGTTTCACCCATCCATTCACTCCAAAGGTTTGTCTAGTTCTGCCTTGAATTTAAGCTATCAACTTACAACGACAGATGGTAGTTTTTTTTCAGCAATCAACCACCCGCTGGCTAAAGGCAAATTTCCACACATATATTCTAAACTATCTTTCCTAGATTTCAATTTATGCCCCCTCAGGTGTGTAATCTGAGCAAGAGGAAGAATCCCATTAGCACTGAGCTTGCTCAAACCATTCAAAGCTTTATACACCTCAATCAGATCGCCTCACAGGTGCCTAGTCTCCAGACACTGCAATGTTACACTTACTTTTGGTTAATTTTGATAAATCCTTTGTTCTTCTCCCTGCCCCCAAAAAAAAAAACAACCTCAACAAAAATGCAATCTTTTGATTTATAGGCTAAAATGACTTATTATGGATGAAAATTATTCTAAGAATGCCTAGTTCAGTATAAGACAATATTTGTTTTTGTATTTTCTCCCTCTCCGCTTCCATGGAAAAAATATTTTTAATGCTTTATTAAAATTACAATCATTAATATCATTATGATAAAGTCATTTTAAGCTTCACTGTTAACTGTCAGACAAATATCACACTTTGGAGTCCACACATACTTCCAAAAAAATAAAATATAAAAATAAAATATAATTAATTGTTGTAATAACCACTCTTCCACCATGGAATCAACAATACAGTCCACGAAGCTTACGGCCCAAACCACCATACATTTAGGGGCGATATTTCAGGCAACTTACTGCTGCCTATCATCAAGACCATATATTGGCTGCTGTCAGACTCCTACTTGCCGATTTATGTAAGCTGCCTGAAACATCACCTCTAAGTGCACAGTGGCATAGAAGTATTTGCTGTTCTTTGTATTCTTTGCCAGACTTCTCATTAGCATTAGTAGAGGCATTTGATGCAAGAAAGCAAGCTTATGCAGCATCAGCCAAAAAAAAAAAAAAAACCCACTTCCACTTCACCCCTCTGTTCGTTCAAAATACCTGTCCAGCTGAGCCTTAAACTTATTTAGGCTATCAACCTCCACCACAAGGGATGGAAGTCTGTTCCATCAACAGACTCATAATCTGACTTAGCTTGCCTAACCTCCCTTGTAATTTGATTACCGACTAATTTATATATACCATAGGTTTCTGTATCATCCGATAATTTATATGCATTCTACACATTTTTATTCACTGCCACAAGTATATCATCAGTTCATCTGTTGAACTGATGATATACTTGTGGCATCATTTCTTAGTTGTTATGAAAAGCCTAGTAGCTTCTATGATTACTTCCTTGAATGTTTCCCATTTAAAATTTGCTGTTTGTAACAGCATCAGTTGATCCTACTGCATAAAATTTAAAAACTATCTGAGACCATTGTAATCACTACCTTTAATTAAATTCCACATTAGTACACTGTGATCACTGCCACCCAGTGGGTCTTTGACCCACATATTCTTAGTGCATGAAGAATCATTGCTGACAACCAGATCAGGAGTATTGATCAAGAGCATTACAACCTTTACCAGAACATTGATCACATGTTCTGGTAAAAGTGCAGTAATATATTTTCTGAGTAATAAATTATAATTTTTATTGTGCTTTAAATGGTGTAAATAATTTGTATCAATCTCTATGGATAAGCCTCACAAAGAAAATGACTATGTTCAAAGTCTAGAGTAAAGCTTTGTTTCTTATTCTACAATAAAATTTTAACTTTCTATAACTCATAATGCATTTTGCAGATTAATTGTATTTTTGTTTGGTTTCACATTTGAATTTGGAGTGGAATCATATATTTTAATGTAATCTTCCCCATTAGTAATCTCTAAAATTACACTAATCTGATTTATCTATAAATTGGAACAGTTATTTCAAAATGAAACATGTAAAATCAAAAAAAGAAAAAAAAAAAAAATTGAGGGTGACAGACCTAACCTTTAATAAGTTAAGAAAATTTTATCAGATATTGGCACTCTTGAGAGAACTGTCAGTCTAAAATTTGCATTAATACAATATTTTATTTCTTCATTTCTTGGGTTAGCTATGTCTTCAAACTTGAATATTCCTAATACAGTTTTAATAATTACTATTATTTAAAAATTCCACATAAGAACAACCAGTCCATTATAATTTATAAAATTTTCATCTGGATAGCAATAATAAAAGTTGTTCATCAATGTTTCTTAGTTTCACTTGCACTTGATTATTTTGTTAAAAACATGAAATTAAATTATTGTTTATTGAAATATTAAGTGCAATTATAATATACTTCAATTAATATTCTATTATTTATTTATGGCTTATGATATTTTTTAAGTTTTACAGAGATAAGACATACTTGACTTAATTTAATATTACCTTAAACATACACAAATAGTATTATGTTGTTGTTATTATTATTAATATTTAAAAAATAATTCAAGTTGAAACCCTAAAAATTATGTACTCTGGGATATATAAGTATTAGAATTTTTTTTTTTTTTTTTTTAAATACATAAATATTGCTCAACAGTGAGTTTCATTTCGATCTATGATCCATATATAAAAGGTCACTACTAATACAAGCACAAAAAATATTGTGAACCATGATTTATTTATTAAAAAATCAGTATATGAAAACTGATGCAATACATTTTTGGTTACCGGTAATTATACAAGTCTTTGCAGATTATTAAAAATTTTCACCAGACTTCGACTACAAGTCTGGTGAAATAAGTCAGACAATTCTTACACAATACAAATGTAATATGATAATTCCGATAATTAAAAAAATACAAGTAATAAATATAGTAGCAATATATTATTTATTTAAAACAAAAACCACAAATATAAAATCTAAAAATTTTTCACACTCAACTTATTTTAATGATTTTCAAAAATGAGTTCTCATATGTAACATATATTTGCATCTGGCTCTAGATAAATATGCTAATACTGGTGTACTCCAATACTTTCTGTACTGAGAGTTATTAAAATAACTCTCAAAAGTAATTCAGTGATTATATTAACAAATAAATGATAAATTTAAGTTTCATTCTGAAGGCAAGCAATTGGCTAGATAACTGATTGGTTCCTTCAACTAAGAAAAATTTTGAATTAAAATGCCTAAAATTATTTTGATCAGATAAAAAATATATAACAAAGGAAGATTCAAACAATGAATCTTGGATCATCATAATGCTGGAAGTCAATGAAGTATCTGAAGCTTAGCACTTATAACTTATTTCCTTGAAAACTTTGTAGATGTTATGTTCATTTAATCTAAGATATACATCTGATGCAATATTAAGAGGCAAATGAAACAATCTTTGAGAGTAAAAATTTGTTTCCTAATAGAGAATGACATGTCTAACAAATTAGTTGAAGGGAACACCTTCAAATAAACTACTGGCAAGTTGTGATCAGTGTATTAATGTGTGATTTTAATTAAAGAGATAAGATAACTACTGTAAAAGGAAAGATATTTTGTTTTTCACAAAAGATTACAATGGTCTTAGTTAAGTTCTTTTCAATGGGACCAAATGATAATTTTACAAATACAAATCGAAAACTGCTTATGGAAGTTATTCTGAAAATTACTAATCTTTTTATGAAGGAAAGGGAATTGTTCAAGATATTGGCAAAAATCAACCATAACCTTGGCAGCAGGAAAGAAAACTGCATGGATTATTTATAATCAGGGGACTATGAATCCTACAGTTCAAAGAACAGCAGTAAGGAATTCTTCACATATATTAGCAGTAAAAGGAAAGGGCTGAATAAACCATACTAGATCACTTGATATATCTATTGAAGGCAATACAAAGGGCATACGTCCAATTTTGGTTATTTTTTTGAAAATTAGGCCCTAAGAATTAGAAAAATTTTCTCTTTTTAATGGAACAGAAGGCACAATTCTTGTTCATATTGTTATGAAAATATAGACATGGTAACAGGAATCAACTCCCACTTTTACAGTTCTTGTTCTGTAAAAAGAGCACAGTTCATTTTATGCCCTTAGACCATCACATTGTTTTTCTCACCAGTCAAAGGGCTTAAGTTGATTTAGGATCTTTTAACCTCAACTCTTCTTAACTTTGGTCATGATTATAAAGGCATTAAGTCAGTCAAAAATTTCTTTATTTCTAACTAGATAATTTAAACTAGCCAAAAAGAATTTCTTTTTCATGTGAGCGAGTATTATGAACAATATTACATTTATTTTAGTAATAAATCTTAATATTGGTATCGATAAAACTTCTAATTTGTAACTGTTTTTTGGGTACTAGCATTAGTCAGGCAGTACTTCTCCTTGCTCAGAAAAACACGCACCTTGTTACCAGTGCAAAGTGTACATTTATTAGTGCGAAAGTGAATTCAGTTTTTGAATGATGAGACGTTCAAAAATCATTATTGAAATGGCTTTAAAGAGTCACCAACCTAGTATTAATGAAGCTAAGATGTGATTTTTATTATTATTCTAAACTAACAGTATAATCTTGAAATATTCATTTTTAAAATTCACCAAGTCACACTCACCCTTTTTAAAATTAATTTAGTAATTAAGCAATATAATTCATATTTATTTTTAATAAGCCCTTAATCAATAATTATCTTTTAGGGCAAAACTTTTTATCTTCCTTATTTTATTTGCTTACTTGCCGAAAAAGTTTATGAATTTGACAACATTAGCAACTTGTTGGACTGAGGAACCCATGCCTGCACATGCATTAAAAAAAAACCAAGCATCTTCAATTCTTGACTATAATATGTAGAATTTATTATTACTGTAAAAATTATCTGATATTGATTTATTATTATAAAATATAAAAAAAGAAGCAAAGACGTTATTTTACTGAGTCTGACCTGATCCATAAAAGCTAAAAAATATAAAAACTGTAATTAAATCTGTAATAGTGTCTTCATAATAATATTAGACTATTTTTTTTACTAGTACTGTTATAAAGCAAAAATTGCTTTTTACAGAGGTGCTCAAAGAAATTCTCGCTGGTGATGATTCTGATGAAGTCAGACATAATTCCTTCCTGTGGGAGTGACTTGAGTGAAGATGAAGAGAAGATAAAAAAAAAGTGTCCAGAAAATCTTCAGAGATAAAGTATTCTGATCCCATAAGTCCTAATTACAATAAGAATACTGTGCTTATAGAATCCAACCATTGCCTAACTCCAACTAAAGAAAATGATGATCCATGTGTTTCAAAAAACAATGAAGTAACCAATGAAATTGCTTCCACGAGATCACCTCCCATAAGAGAGCCCACAAATCAAAGTGTTGAAAAAAAAAAACATACTTGGGCAAGATGTTTAAGGCAGGAAAGAAAAATAAATCTGCATACAAGAAAATCCTACAAAACTGCTAAGGGAGTTTTAATACCCGCAAGAAGAATCCAACCAATGAAAATATGTCAAAAAGAATACCATGTGAAACTTGCCAAAGTAACCCCAGGGGCCTGAGCTGGATATCATCATTCTTCTCTTGCTTGGTGATTCCCTTCTACTTCTGACTCTCTCTATCAGGGTAATTCATATTTTTTTTTTTTTTTTTTTTTTGGTTGGTGCGGCATAAGTTTTAGGCTTCCTTGCACCATATAGCTAATAATAATTGGAAAACTATTTTTTTCCTGAATATTGGGCTCTTGGGACTTAAAATGGGTATGAAAGAAAAGGTCCAAAAAAACTTTGTTCATTAAAAAAAAGTGGTTCTATAAAAAACAGGGAAATTACAAATACCTATTTTTTTTTTTTTTTTAAGTAAATGGCCAAAGATTACCTGTGTGCAAACAATGTTTCTGTTCTTCTCTAAATGAAAAACCTAAATTCGTTACAAATGTAATAAAAAATAAGAATATTGTCAGTGGCACATGGAATACTATACAAGATGACAAGAGAGAAACAAATAGTCCAGCAAATAAGGTGACTGAAAGTGAATTAGAAAATATAAGAAAATGTACTGCATCATTTCCAGCTTACAAAGCCATTATATAGGGAAGGAAAGAAAAACAAAAAATTTCTACCAAGTCACTTAACTTGAGAACTATATACAATTTGTACTACACACAGAGCAAACAAATCAAGTTTCTAGAAAATTTTATGAAATAGTTTCATAAAATGAAACTTGCCTTTAAAAAACCAAGACAAGACACTTGTCACTGATGTGATATATTGCAGATGAAGTTAAAAGTTATGAAGGAAATGGGAGAAAATGAAGAACAGATAAGAAGTATTAGAAAAACATCAGGAAGTCACTGACAAAGCCTATATAATGAAAAGAGAAAACAAGGAAAAAGCAAAAGAACCAGGTTTTAAATGTTATTCATTCGATCTCCAGCTGTGTCTACTTACACCATTTGTTGATTCTTCTGTAGCCTTCTACAAGAAGTAGTTATGGACATTTAATTTAACTGTAAACGACAATGCTAATGGGGACTCAATTACATATGGCATGAGGCATTAGCAAGAAGAGGAGACTGCTGTATTTACATTAATTTACAAAGTTTGCCTGCTGATGTTACACACATGAAAGTTTAAAGATGCCCTCAACATTTAATTTATTCAGCCCATTCAAAGCTTTAAACACCTTCATTAGATTACCCACAAATCCCTGGTTTTCAAACCCAGTGCCTTGAAAAACTCAAGTCTTTCCCGATAAGAATATCCCTTTGCATTTGCAACCCTAACCAATATTCTTTGTCTTCTCTGTATATATCTCCAACAGGTCCTTATCTTTATGAAAATAATATCTCCAAAGCCTGTATGCAATATTCAAGATGTGACTTAACCAGTGGTGCACAAACTCTGGTCCACGAACCTACCAGGTCCGTAAAGGGTGGAAGTTGTGCTCATTATGTGCGTCACGAATAAGTTGCATAGCAAAAAAAAAAAAAGATGAACGTTCACCATCACATTAATTCTGAGAGGGGAAGTTTTAGAGACTTACTTCTGAGAAGGAGAGAAGAGAAGGATTATGGAATTTCAGAGAATTTCAAACCTGTTTGTCTCTATGCATATAGACAAACAGGCCAATAGATTTATTATTTTTTAAATTCATAATGATGATTCTGCTTAGATTGCTGACAAACTGAATACATATTTTGTATCTACATTTACATACGAGGAGTTGTTTAGGGATGGGATGCCAGAAGTTCATCAAAATCTAATAGGGAGCAAATGGATTTTGGATAACTGAGAGGAAAGTGGAAGAGAAATTGTTGAAGCTTAACATAAAAAGGCACTTGGGATAGATGGGATCTATACCATTATATTAAGGGAGGCAACAAAGGAGGTAAGCAAACCCATAGCCATAAATATGAGAGCATCTTTGGATTCAGGAGAGGTCCCTATGGACTCAAAATGTGCAAATGTAACCCCAATTCACAAAGGTAGATCAAAAGGTAACACAAGGAATTACTGACATGTTAGCATGACTTCTCTTTCACTGAACATAATCACTATTTAAAAAGGTTATGCAGGACCTTCTAGACAGGTAGTGCAATTATACTTCAATCACAGCATTGATCTACTAAGACTGCTGTACAAATTGGAGTAGTGTGGATTAAGGGCAGGTTACTGCTATGAATAAAGGGATGGTTGAGTGAAATGTGTTTATTACTGGGCACTGCTCTTTTCATTATGTATTGAGCTCTTTTCATTGCCTATATTAATCCACTGTAAATAAACAACTTTGAATCAGTTAACAGCACAACATTGCAGCTGAAGCCATGGACAGGCTGCGGCCTAGGGAGTGGCCTTCAGCATTAATGTAATTTTAAATGTACAAATTTGTATAATGTATGGACATTGCTCTTCATGGACTAATGTTATCAGTGGAGTCCCTCAGGTTTTAGTGCCGGGCCCATTGTTGTTTTCTATATTTATTAATAATATTGAAGGTATATCAGGCATAATGTAAATCAAGGTAAGCTACTGCAACAAGATCTAGAAAAATAAGGCAGATGGGTTGAGAAGTGGCAGTTGAAATTTAACATCATTGACAAATGCAAGGTACTGTATATATGGGTAGCAGTAATCTCAGATTAACATACCAACTGTGTGGTGCTACACTCAGTTGAAAATGAAAAAGAGCTGGAGTAATTGAGCAGTAAGATATGAAGTTCTCTAACCAGTACAGGGGCTGCCAGGACAGCTCATGGGGTTTTGTCAATTATATGTACGAACTTTGCTAGAAGGGATAAGGAGATGATTATTCTATAGTACAAGGCAATGGTTAAGCCACATCTTGAGCATTGAATACAGGTCTGGAGGCCTCATTTTAGGAAGGATATAGATATACTGGAATAGCCGCAGATAGGTTCAACAAGATTGGTAAAGGAAACGAAAAGTAGCCTTACCAAGAAAGGCTTCGGTTATGCAAATTACAGCATCTGGAGACTAGGCACCTGTGAGGTGAGCTGACTGAGGTGTGTAAGGAATGAGCTTTGAATGGATTGAGCAAGCTCAGTGCTGATGAAATTCTTCCTTGTTTTTAGACTATACACGAGAGGACATAAATTCAAATTGAGGAAGGATGATTGCAGGATAGATGTGCAGGTTTTTTTTCAGCAATTGGGTGGTTGATTGTTGGGACAAACTTACATCTGTTGTTGTTGAAGTGGATAGTTTGAATAAATTATTAGGAAGAACTAGACAAATTATTGGAAGGGATGGATAGGTGATGTGGGAAGGGTGTTTTATTTTATTTTATTTACTAAAATTAATTGAGTTTTTAAAAAGTCCTCAAGACAGTCAATCAGTTAAAACACTGAGTACAACTCTGAGTTCCTCACAGTGTAGATACAAGATTCAAGTTTGAATCTCATTTTCAAATAGCATCATCATGTTTTTTTTTTTTTTTTTTTTTTAAATAAAATTTATTCTAACAGCTGCAAGTTAATTTCCTTCAGTCAGAGCCACGGTATAAATAAACTCAATAATAAAACTTTGATAACCAATTTATTAAGAAACAGTAACATTCACAGAATTCAGATAGCTACCCTTGCATCCAGCATACCTCTTTAATAGTATATGAATTTGTATAATTTAAATCTGAGGATGCCATTCCCAGTGAATGAATTATTACTTTAGAAAAATTGTGAAAAATTTTACACATTAAGTTTAGTAAAACAGAAATACTGTATATGTTTTCTACAAACCTACACAATTTACTTTTTTTATATAATTTAAGTCAAATATTATTAAATGAGCTGATTTCATTAATGTAATGTAAAAATATATTTTATAAGTATTACATTTTAAAGATATTTCTGCATCATGAATGGAGATCTTTATCACACAAATTCAATTTAAACATAACAGTAATATCCAACAAAAATTTTATTAATGTTTTGAAACTTGATCTACATACCCAAGTAAAAATGGAATGTTTTTATAATATTTTATCACATTTTGCCAGTATACAAACAAATATTTGTCAAAACACATTAATATATTCACTTGATAATTTGTGCACATAATAATAAACATTAATAAATACTAAAAATGAAGCTGAATTTTCAGCATTTATCATGGGGCTTCATAAAAGATGTTATGAACTCATACTGCCTGTCAATTCTAAAGACGTTTTTTTATATATTTGCATAAATAAATACTCAATACTTTGAAATATTAATGCAAACAAGTCCATCAGTACGAGAGTAGAAACCATTTATAATATAAGTTCTTATATTACTTTTGCAGATTTGGTTAATGTATAAATTTATCTATATCACAATATTTGTCTATGCCAAAAATGATATCAGATTTCTTAAATAATCATGTCATTCTTACTATCATTAGTAGCTGAATTGATATTGTGATATGTCAGAAAATATAATGCAGTCACAAGAAAATAAAATTTATTGCATGTGAACAATGACATCAAATTCCTTAAATAAACATGGAAGTGGATTAAATAGGTGAGAAGTCAATATATAGAAAAATTTTACTGTATGCAATACATATTAATGTATTGTACAGAGTGCACAATACATTAAAACATTTAAAATATTAAATAATATTTTAAAACTGTTAAAATATTTAGTTCTATAACAATTATCTTTTTTTTTTTTTCATACTTCAAGTAAACTTATGTTGTGAATGTAAGTTATATTTATCAAAGTCAACATTATAAATGGTTTCCATTATTTATAAATACAGAGCCCAGTTGACCAAAATAGATAAGCATTAAAAAACTATACGCTCTCCATAAACAACATACATTTCCTAACAAATTGTCATGACAAATACTGAACAACAAACTTTGATAATGAGTTCTACAAAAAGGAATATTTAGATTTTTGAAACCTGACAATAAAATGTACTAATAATTAAACACTCAATATACACAACAAAACAAAAGTAATTATGACTGAACCATTTGCAGTCACAAGAATATTATCCTGTGTTTAACTCTCAGTTATAACTTTTTATTACATATATTGCACTGTACATGCAATTTCAATTTAAATATCCAGTAAAAATTAAAAAAAAAAAAAAAAAAAAAGATGATTTATTTACAATAAAATGTTTGAAAATAAATTATACATCTCAGATATATATAGCATTTCCAATATTTTCAATTAATGGAGGTGCAGCACCTTTAGAGGTTTTGAAAAATTTTACATCTCAGTAATTATTTTTATAACCTTTATAAATGAAGAATGATATGGATGACTTTGCTTACAAGATGAAACTTTTCTGACTTGTATGCAATATGACAAATATATGGCATGCAGGATGACTTTCTGTCCAAATCATTTTGCAACACCTGTATAAAATTTATGCTTTATGCTATTATCACTGTAATAATACAGCCACATTTTTGAAGAATCAAAGTACGCCATTTTTGTCACCATATTTTCATTACTGTATTGAAATGAACACTTTGAATGTATTGAAATGAACACTTTGAATACCTGAATATCTGAACTTTCTAGATACACAAAAATAAAGACAGAACTGGTGGGGAAGGAGATATAGCAAGCTTTAACCAAAGAAAAGTTCATTTTATTAAATGAAATAACTGATTATTTCTGATCATCCATAATAAATGAGGCCACTCGTACTTTCATTTATTTTTATATCATTGTAACTTTACTGCTGTAATACTTTTGTCAGACTCTTCTTGTAAAATAAATACATCTTGGCTATTACGAAATACTTTAAAATATTCCAATTAAGTTCCACAAGAAAGATTTACTGTTTTAAGAAATTATTATCATCAATATCAAGAATAAATCATTTATTTACAAACCCATTCAATTATACTGGTATTTCTGTTCAATCCACATACAAATGCAATTTTTGTTTTGGCCAGATATCTTGAAAACAAGCACCATGTTACATTTAGGAATGTCCCCTACCCCACCAAAAGCTTTGGCCAGCCTTCTGTACATTTGCACATCTTTGAGCAAATTTTTTTTATCCATATTCATTGATCACACTATCTCTACTTGGTGTTTCTTACAAATATAATTGATAAAAACTACTTTTTTAATTTACTTAAGAGTAAATGTAGTCATGATTTCTTTCTTATATTTACATTTCATCCTGTAAGTAAGGATTTTTCCACCTCATAGACCTCACCTATAATTCCACTCTCACAATACAAATAATATTTCACTATTTGTTAACTATACAAAAAGGTTTCTTCTCATTTTAATGCCAAAGTTTTGATTTTTTAAACTTTTATTAGCAGATCAGTAACCTCTTGAGTAAATCATCAGTAACCTCTTGAGTAAATCTAAGTCTTCCTTTTAGAAAATTTCTCACCTGCATATAAAACATGACAATCTTGTATTACATATCTAATATATGTATATATGTATATATTATCTATCAAATACATATACACTGAGTAGAGATTTTATTGGATACACTCCCACCACCCAAGAAATCAACCACACACATTGTCACAGACAGTATCATATGCCTCTATAAGGCTATATAAAGCAGGTTTCAGATACTGAGGAACTGTGTGTGTGTGTGCGTGCGCGTGAGTATGTGTGTGTGTGTGCACGCGTTGTGCGTGCGTGTGCGTTGTGCGCGTGTGCGTGAGTGTGTGCATGCATGTGCACGAGCTTTTCCAAATTTAGTGAAAGAGTGGGCTAGCAGTGAGATCTAAGTGATTCTGAGCATGGTATGATAGTTGGCTGCTGATATGTCAGTGCAGGTATCACAGATATTCCCCCGCTGGGATTTTCATTCATGCACAACAGCGTCTAGAGTGTACTAATAATGATAAGAATGATTTAACACTCAGAACACATTAGACAATGGCAGTTCTGTGGCTGGAGACAACCTTATTGGTCTGAAAGTCCAATGGGAGGTGTAAAGAATCATACAACTTTCTAGACAAGCAACAATTGGTGAAATTACAACATAGTACAGCAGTGCTGTGCAAAGGGATATGTGTCAAACCTTGTAACAGATGGGGTACACAGCAGCAGATGACTTCACTGGGTTCTACACTTGTCCCTTAAAAACAATTAGCTACTGGTGCACTGGGAACAAGAAACCTACTTCAGGCATTTGAGGAGTGGAAAAGGTTGTTGTTGTTATTTGGTTTTTAGGAGCATTAGCAACTAAGGCCATATTGCTCCGGGATACGCGGTGGTCATTCCCTGACCTTTCCGCACCCTCCGTATTTGGTGGTGACGGGCGAGTGGAAAAGGGTTGCCTGGTTTGAATTTTGCTTCAAGTGTTGTTCCATGTTGACAGCGGGACCAGGCTACAACAGCAGCAGAAATGCTTTTGCAGTGTACAAGGTCCCTTGATAGTGGTGGATACATGGCTGAATGCCATAGCTTACTTGTACTTCGTTGCCACCAAGGGGTGCAATCCTTTGTGCTCATAGTTTATCCATCAGGTAATGGTTAATTCCAGCAGGATAATGCGGCATATCAAAAGGCATTGATCATTTCAGAATAATCAATGCCTTTTGACAGGATCATGATGATGATGACTTTACCATACTTCATTGGCCTGCTCATGCATTGTATGCCAACCAAATCGAGCATCTGCTGAATTAGGTAGAAAAAGCTGTTTAGAGCCAGGTTCTGCTGCCATCTGATCTGCGCCAACTGAGAGGTGAGATCGAGTCTGCACAGGCTAGAATCCCTGTGGAATTCTTTTGGCACCTTACGAGGTCTATGATCTGACAAAGTGAGGTTGTTATAAGGGCTAAAAGAGGTGAAACTCACTATTGGGCCACTTTACCTAATAAACTTATCACTCAGTGTAGCAGAAGTGAAATATTAAATTTTATGCCCTGTATCCAAAAATAAATATATTTACAAATGAATATATTACTTTATATTTTTAATGTTAAATTTCCCTACAACAAGTACAGCTTCAGCAGTTATTTTAAACTAAATATGTTTTATAAGTGTGCTTGGCAAATATCCAGCTTTTTTTCATTACGTTTTGTATGGCTGTGAAAAACGATCTCTTACCATGTCTGAATGGTGAACAAAATGTTTGATACTGACATCAGCAGGCAATTTTTTTGCTCTCACTTTACTACAATTCCTTTCTTTTCTATTTAAATGTATTAATATAATTCCTGAAAGCTATGATGTAGGCACAGACTAATTAAAAGAAATAAAATAGTCCCTATAACTTTCCTTATCATAGTCCCTGCAATTTTCCTTATCATTGATTCTATAAGGTATGTGTAGGTAACCCTGATAAGATTAGCCCATTTCTGCATGAATATGCACTTCTTTTTATCCATATATTTTTTTTTTTTTTTGCAGGTGCAGTTACAGTGTGATGCATCTTTCGAAATAATAGCATAAATTCTCTCAAGTGGACTGATATTTGGCAAATCTGGGAGGTAAAGAAGGTGCCACATAAATTGGAAATTTTCTTCAATTCATCCACCCACAATCTTTCGCAGAATACAAAAATGTAGAAAGAACCTGGTCTGAAGCAGTACCAAGTATCCCAAGGACTGAGTGAACTCAGGAGGAGAGAACTCTTATGGATAATTCAGTACTATGCCATAAAAACATGCCCATATCAGATTACCACTATCTGAGACTCAGACAGAGGGCATGATACATTTTGGAGACAGTACTTTGCACCAATCTCTGCATCTGTATGCATCCAATGGTATTAAATAGTATGAAATGGAATTTCCTCTAGATACATTACCCATTTCCAGTTCTCCAACAATTGCTGTTACCATTCATGATAACACTGTAAATGGGTATGTGTGCTCCACTCAGACAGACAGACTTGCAAAATGAGAACTGTGGGTCTACACATTTTATTAGTTTTCAGTATATGGGGCTGGTTGATATGGGTGTCTGCCATCCAGCACCTACCCTTTTCATGAAATGGAGTGCTCCTTTAATAACAGTACAATATGTTCATACCATGCAATATATATCAGATGGACAGATATGTAGGAATGCTGTATGTGTGTGTAATTCAGTGTGAAAATGGGCAAGATGGAGATTTAAATGACTTTGAACTTGGCACAGAAGCTGCACTAGACATGCTGGTATGAGTTTCTTGGAAACTGCAATCCTGTGCTTTTTGTGGACTGTGTCTTGGGTGTATTCCAATAACATCCATAATATTCAACCAATGGCAATTCTGTGATCTGATACATCTTGTTGATGCAACTGCCAACAGAGGCTAACAAGACTTGTGAAAGGTAACAG
Organism: Mastigoproctus giganteus; assembly: GCF_048544385.1. NCBI lineage: Eukaryota > Metazoa > Arthropoda > Arachnida > Uropygi > Thelyphonidae > Mastigoproctus > Mastigoproctus giganteus. The sequence goes on along the minus strand of NC_143582.1, from coordinate 73,135,464 downwards.
AAAAGTTACAGTCAGTCAAATAACAACGAAGTTCAATAGTGGTAACCGAATAGGAATTTCAGAATGCATAGCCCATCATATCTCATCATGAATGGTGTATCACAGCTGATGACTGTCCACCTAGCAAAAAACAGGAACGTATGGTTGCAATGGGCTCCGGCCCACCAAGACTAGACAGTGGGGATTTGAAAGATGATGCCTGGTATGACAGATCCTAGTTCTGTTCTTTCATGCTAAGGGAGAACAAAACAACAGTAAATATCCATGAAACCATCCTCCAAGGTGTTAACAATGCAGACTAGAGGTGGTGTAATGGTGAGGGAGTGTTTTTATGGTGCACATTTGGTTCCCCTGATACCAGTGGAACAAAATTTGGATGCCACAGGTTATCTGGAAATTGTTTCAAACTAGGTGCATCCCTTCATGGCTGCAGTATTCATCTGCAAATAGACTCTTATAACAGGATAATGCACCATTTCACAAGGACAAATTATATATACTGGTGACAGGAACATGTTAGTGAAATCACCTACTGCCACTGCAATAGGCTGATTTCACTATCACGTTCCTGTCACCAGTACTACGTCATGTTCCTGTAACCTCCCCCAGTCATCAGAGCTCAATCCAATCGAGCAGCTATGGGATAAGGTGGAACAAGCCTTTCAGAGTAGAGATCCTCAACCACACAATTTACAGAAACTGTAGCAAGCAACTGAGTGCACAGTGATGCTGGTCCATGTGGCATACTTTTGACACCTCACTGAGTCCATAACATGATGAATCTAGGCAGTTCTGAGGGTTAAAGTGGTCATTTGGTATACAGCTCGGTATTATCTCCCTCCCTTTGTAGCATGTGTGAATCAGTGAATTTTAAACTGCCATGGTTTTCTACTGAAATTCTGTCCCCCCAATTACTTGTGGGGATTTCCCTTATGCTATCGCATTTGATGTTTGATGTTAATTCATGTGGATTTTGTGCAGCATATTATGGATATAGCTGTTACTGATAATGAGATTCTGATTTCATTTCATGCACTGTCCTTATTTTGAATTCCTATGGTGCATGTGCTTAATTGCACCTATTCAGCTTTAGATAAGGATCCCCTTCCCAAATTGGTTTCCAGAACTTCACTAAAAGTTTAAAATGGTGTGTAATGTATTTGAGTCTTGCTATATGTTTAAACAGCAATTTTGCATTGTATGGCAATCACATATTTCAATACACTTGTGATACTGCCATGGGTTTGCTTGAGTTCAGTAGTGGCTAATTTAGTCATGGAGGAAATGAAATCATGTATTTTATGTAATCCTTCTGTGATTAGAAATTTGATAGCAATAGGCACAAGTTGAAGCTTGTTATCATACTACTTGTGAGCATCACTAACTATTAGATTTGCATTTAAATTACAAATTTTCAATGTACAGGCAACCCCCCCGTATAACATGGTACTTCTACAACACGGTTTGGCTCTAACATGATTGATAAAGCGTGGCAACCCTCATACAACACTGTATTCATATGACACGGTTTCACTCTAACATGATTAGAAAGTTGGGAAAACCTCTTGGTGTTTCTTACAAATATAATTGATAAAAACTACTTTTTTAATTTACTTAAGAGTAAATGTAGTCATGATTTCTTTCTTATATTTACATTTCATAAGACAGTATTTTTGAGCATTTGTGTTGGGAAAATTCTGCTATTATGTGTTGGATGTAATTTTTCAACATTTCCATTCTTTATTGTGAATTCCTGCTTTTGGCTCGCTAATTGTTATGCAAAAAAAAAAAAGGGAAATCCCCGTGTGCTTGTTGAACTTGTGGAATGGTTTAAATTTCAAAGTTTTATTACTATTGAATAACGTGCCAGGCCATCCAAATGTTGAAGCAATGTTCCTACCATCTATTACAACTTCTTTAATTAGATCAAAGCATTATATCTACCTTTGAAACTCATTACATCAGAAAATTGTTACAATGGATTTTGGAAAAAAAAAAAAAAAAGATTCTGAATTGAATTGGTGGGAACTCAAAGTGATTAGCATTAGTTGAGGCATATGATGCAAGAAAGCAAGCTTATATAAACATCAGCCAAAAAAATAAAATAAAATAATGAAATAAAACCTTCCCATTTCACCCATCCATTCACTCCAAATGTTGTCAAGTTCAGCCTTAAATTTATTTAAGCTATCAATTTCCACAACAACAGATGGAAATCTGTTCCAGCAATCAGCTACCCACTGGCTAAAGGCAAACTTCCACACATCTATTGTACAACTGTCTTTCCTCAATTTGAATTTATGCCCCTTCATGTTCTTAATCTGAGCAAGCAGAAGTATCCCATCAGCATTGAGCCTGCTTAAACCATTCAAGGCTGAATGATGATTAGGTGTTTAGCCAGTAAAATAATATCTTTAATACAAATAGATACTGAATATCTTTAATTACAAATAGATACTGTAGCTTTCGAGACAAATCATGTGTCTTCAACAGAAAATGGAAACTTTAGAGATAAAATTATTCTAATGGACACAGTTGTGTGTGTGTGTGTGTGTGTGTGTGTGTATGCAGTGAGGTGTGTGAGGGCACGAGGTAGGTTATTCAATCATTAAACTGGTGTTTATTGTTGCTGCATGGACGTGAGTAGTTTTTCTCCAGCGCTTGTCTAAACCTAAAACGGTTGTCTCTAAGATAGGGTGTAAGGTAGGGTGTTATGCAAAAAAAAAAGGGGAAATCCCCGTGTGCTTGTTGCTTGTCATGCCTTTGCAGCAGTTCATGGCTCTCGAATTACACAATATATTGAGTGACTCTAACCAGAGGCGGTGGCGAAAGTGTCGGGAGTGATCAATTATTTCATAGTCCCGCTTGGGATTGAGGTCATGGTGGGTGGACCAGAAGTGTTCTGCGATTGCAGACTGGTCGGTCTCAGCAAGGCGAATCGCTCTGTCGTGTTCTGCAAGGCGGTCTTGAAGACGTCTCAAAGTCTCTCCTATGTAGCAGCTGTCACAGTCTTTGCGGGCTATGCAGTATATTACACTGCTGTGTAAGAGATGGGTGACTGGGGTCTTTACATTGGAAACTAGAGAACGTAAGTTTCTACCAGGCAACTGCACGCATTTTATGCGGTATTCTCTGAGGATTTTTTAGATCCGGCCTGACATGCCTGGATAGTAGGGAATGTAGGCAGTAGGTACATTGTTCTGAGTGGTGATGATTAGGTGTGTTTAGGCAGTAAAATAATATCTTTAATACAAATAGATACTGAATATCTTTAATTACAAATAGATACTGTAGCTTTCGAGACAAATCGTGTCTCTTCTTCAACAGAAAATGGAAACTTTAGAGATGAAATTATTCTAACAAACACAGTTGTGCGTGCAGTGAGGCATGCGATAGAATGATTTCATCTCTAAAGTTTCCATTTTCTGTTGAAGAAGAGACACGATTTGTCTCGAAAGCTACAGTATCTATTTGTAATTAAAGATATTCAGTATCTATTTGTATTAAAGATATTATTTTACTGGCTAAACACCTAATCATCATTCATCCTATGGATTCCAGTACAACAGGCCCATTTATCCTCACCATTCAAGGCCTTATACACCTCAATCAGATCACCTTGCGGGTGCCTAGTCTCCAGATGCTGCAGCTTGCAGAACTTAAGCAGCTCTTGGTAAGAGCACCCCCTTTGTTCCTCTCACCAATCTTGTTGCCGTTCTCTGTACTTGTTCTAGCAACTCTACATCCTTCCTAAAATGAGGCCTCCAGACCTATATGCACTACTCAAGATGTGGTCTAACCTTGCCTTATACAAGAGGATAATCACCTCCTTGTTTCTGCTAGCAAAGTTCCTATATATCATTGACAAAATTCCATGACCTGCTCTGGCAGTTCGTCTGCACTGCTCAGAGAACTTCATACCTGACTGCACAATTACCCCCAGGTCTTTTTCATTCTTTTTCATTCTGACTGAGTGTAGTACCACACAGTTGGTACATTTCTCTTGGTTTACTGCTACCAATATGAAGTACTTTGCATTTGTCGAGGCGTGAAAACATTTTTCATTTGTAGACTGTATCGGAATCATATCTTTATCGCTCAAATAACTAAAATGGTCAATGTTAAATGTTTGTTGGAAAAATGTATGGCCAGAGTCAGTTCATTCAGAAAATATGGTTGAACCGGCAGAAAACGGAATCGGTGCAAGAGTAGAACTTGCTAAGTCAGTAGGAGGGGAAGGTTTTGATGATATGACTACTGAAGCCCTCAGGGGTAGCACAGTTGGTAGAATCCCCACCTTCCCTATACCGGATAGAAAAGACCTAAGTTTGAATCCTGTCGATGATGGGAGGAATTTTTATGGGTCTTTTTCACAACGTGGCTGAGTTAGTTGGTCTCAGGGGAGGGTAACATGGTTTTTTCTCCCGAAAACTCTGGTTGTTCGTCCAGCAAAATAGAAAATCAACCTCAGAACACACAATTTATAGACAATATACACAGAGCAAAGGAGCCCAAAGTCCAAAAGGGAGCTTCAAAAATGCTTAGTTCAGTACCATAATATTTACAAAGATCTCTCAAGCAAAAGCAAACAAACCCAGATTAATGATTTTTTAAAGATAGCAGAAGATACATGAAATCAAGAATGGTGTACTTTTGTTAGCATTTTGTTTATGAAATGGTGTACTTTTGTTAGCTCTGGAATGTAACCCCTTTTTTGTACTGGTTCATAGTCTCAAGCAGAAGATACACAAAATCTAGAATGGTGTATTTTTGTTAACATTTTGTTTATGAAATGGTGTATTTTTGTCTGCTCTTGGAATGTAACCCCTTTTAGTACTAGTTTTTAGTCACAGTTTCGCACTACACAAGATTTTATAGGAACGTAACTACCATGTTATACGAGGGTTTGTTTGGTTTTTTAAGGAGCATTAGCAACTAAGGCCATATTGCTCCGGGAATATGCGGTGGTCATTCCCTGACCTTTCCGCATCCTCCGCATTTGGTGGTGACGGGCTCGAACCCCGGTTTAATCAAGAAGCGTGTGCTACGCACTGCTGCTCCTTCCCACCTGGCTACGGGCGTCTCCGTAGCCAGGTGGGAAGGAGCAGCAGTGCGTAGCACACGCTTCTTGATTAGACCGGGGTTCGAGCCCGTCACCACCAAATACGGAGGATGCGGAAAGGTCAAGGGAATGACCACCGCATATTCCCGGAGCAATATGGCCTTAGTTGCTAATGCTCCTAAAAACCAAATAACAACAACAACCTGGCTACGGAGACGCCCTATACGAGGGTTACCTGTAGCTTTATCATCAATCATAACTTTGCTAGAATATGAAAAACTCTGTTCTGACTGCAATACTAGGAGAGAGAGAAAGTGCAATTCACAATCCTAAAACCTGATGCTGATTAATTCTTTTATGTTCCACTTTGCTTTCACTCTCTAATTAGTAAAGCCTCGCCCTATTCATCAGTGGATTGACTTCAATATTTTCTGATAAAAACAGCTAATTTTGAGAAATCTCTTAAACTTCTACATATATTATAGTTTTACCTGTTGGTGAGTTGCAAATAATAAAAATATTCCAGTGAGTGATCCATCCTGTTATTTCCTTTCTCATAATATCACTCCTTGTTTCAATGTGACCTTTGGGTATCAAACAGGAATAGAATATTTTCTTTTTCAGGTAATTACATAAATTACCTTAAAAGAAAATTATGTAGCAGCTTTCATTTCACTATTAAATAAATATATATAATTTATTTAGTTATTATAATATCTACACACGTATAATATGCAATACGTAGTGAGATCTAGTACCTGATAAATTCTTCTATTTCAGTAGTGAAGTCTGTATGAACATGTTCTTTCAAACCAAAAAAAAGCACAGGTGATTAACCTTTGCAGAATGCTTGTGGGTAACTATATTTTTGACACTTGAAGGATTAGATTGAATTGGGAAGTAAGGTCAAATTTAGCATTTAATATCCAGCTTTCACAGTTGATGGCAGTTCAGTGTTGTCTTAAATATGAGAATTACACCAGTAGGATGAATTATTCCATCTTTCTTGATAACTATTCTTTTAGTATATATTACATTTTGATTTGTTTCTTGAACAATTTCATTCTTGGAAACATTAAGAAGATCCCACTGTTGGAGAACCATTGTGAGAATTCCACTGAATGTCAATATTGTTAACAGTTTTTCTGAGTGTCTCTCTCTGCCATGTAATCTCAGCTACGAGAACTTATTCCATTAATTAAGAATATGATGAGAGTTATTATATCTGATAACTTTTGTTTTAAAAATAATAAAAATATATTATTTCTAATAGTAATTAGTAAACAACAATTAGTAAAACATAATAGCAGAAGTTTAAAATTTATTTCTTGTGAGAAATAAATTTAGCCTTAGCTTGAAAAAAAAAAAAAGGAGTGGGGCTTATAAGAACTTTATTTTAAAATAAGGACAAAAAAATGAAGAAACATAAATAAAACAGCAAGAAAAATAAGGAACATCTTGGAACCCAGCAACTGGTTCCAACTATTGTTGAGGGTTAAGAATAGAGAGGTAACAATAAATTTATTGTTACCTCTCTATTTACTTATTGCTACTATAAGCAACTATTTACATGTCCACTAGCTAACTAAATTATATACAAGATTTGATCATAACGTTTGATGAATGATCTTATAATTCTTGAACATCTACTAGTAGCCAAAAGATTGTGAGCATTGTTTACAATGACCTCTTTTGAGCATGCACACACACCAGGTTTTAACTTGTTGTTACATGCCAATTTAGCAGAAAGTAGCTTAGAGTAAACACTTGTTTTTCTTATTTGTAAACATCATATTTTATATGATTAAAGAGGCCTGTGCGCTCTGGATTCATTATCAAAACTAAAATTACTGTAGCACAGAGCGAAAATGGATACAAAAATAGATTGTGACAAGTTTAATAATAGGAAATATACATATATTAGATTAGATACATACAAACCAAAAGCTTTCAGTTGTTTTGTCAACCTTCCTCAGTTAAACTGACAGTTAAGAATGGAGCATGTGGGCGTGTACTGCCAATCTTGTACGTGAAGTGCATGATTAATTGTTGGATGTTGAAGCCTGTGGCTGTGATGCATGCGGATGTTGCCAGCGTTTGTCAATAGTCAGGATTGACAAACGCTGGCAACGTCCGCATGCATCACAGCCAGCATTTGTCAATAGTCAGGATTGCTGTTTTGATGATAGAGTGGACTTGACATCCACTGTTCCTGTTGACTGAGGTATTAGAGGGTCGTGCATTTACAAATGTACCAGATCCCATTACCTTTTGGTGTCGCTACATGGACGATGTGTTCGTGGTTATCCCCAGAAATTCAGGTGACCGAATCTTAGACCACCTCAATTCTCTGTTGCCTTTCATAAAATTCACCATCGAGCTAGAGTCAGACAATACCATACCATTATTAGACACCCTTGTCCGGCACGAGGGCACTTGCTTGAAGACAACTGTCCATCATAAACCAATGTGTACTGACCAATTTACCAACTTCCGGTCAGCACATGTGCATAGCCATCTTCTTGCCACTGCATGAACCTTGCTAACTCATGCCTGGACACACTCTAGCTCTGTAAATGGGAGGCACACCGAAATTGCTAAAGTCAAAGCGGATCTTACGAGGTGTGGCTATCCCATCAATACCCCTGACAGGTGTGACCTACAGACACATGGCTATTAGCAACCAACAGAAACATCCAAGGTAATGACTCAGCCGCGAGCACCTTTATCCCATACTACCCAAACCTATCACAACAGGTTTGTAGAGTCTTAAAATCACATGGGATAAAATGTGTACAACTCCCAGGCAGAAAATTACGATCCCTCATCTCTAAGGTAAAAACACCGGTCCCCACCTTACTACAAAGCGGATTGGTCTACTGCATCTCTTGCCGTGACTGCACTAGCTGCTACATTGGGGAAACTGGAAGACGACTCGAAAAACGCCTTTCCGAACACAAAAGAGCAATCCGCTTAGCGGATGTAGAGCACTCAGCTATTGCCGAACACGTTTGGGCAACCCACCATGACATTGATCCACACCGCGAAGTCATGATTGTGGATAAGTCCCGCCACTATCAATGACGCACCTGGTTGGAGTCGTTGAACATCAAATGCTCCAATACCTCATTCAACAGGAACAGTGGATGTCAAGTCCACCAACAGCAATCCTGACTATTGACAAATTTTGGCAACGTCTGCATGCATCACAGCCACAGGCTTCAACATCCAACAATTAATCACGCACTTCACATACAAGACTGGCAGTACACGCCCTCATGCTCCATTCTTAACTGTCAGTTTAACTGAGGAAGGTTGACAAAAACAACCAAAAGCTTTTTGTTTGTATGTATCTAATCTAATATATACATATTTCCTATTATTAAATTTTTCACAATCTATTTTTGTATCCGTTTTCGCTCTGTGCTACAGTAATTTTAGTTTTGATCATATTTTATTGTAAATTTGGAAAGCCAGCCATGGAAACACATGAAATGCTCAAAGGTTTTGTAAGGAAAATTTGAAGATGAGGAAGCAGTTGCTTGTCAACCTCTCAAAACAATCAAAATATCAATGAAGTTTGCACCATTAGTCAACTGGATTGATGACTGATCAATCAAGAAATTTAGAGGAGATATCTCATCTGGTTCAGTTCAGGCTATCATGAATGAGCCTCATGCCAAGGATCTGGGCATGAGGTGAGTGAGCACCAAGTCTGTTTCACACATTCTCACTTGATATCAGAGACGGCATTGAGTCCTCATTTCAATTTAGTTGTTCAAAAAAGCTGTAGTGGAGCCTGCATGTTTAATAAATATTATAACAGGTTATGAGCCTTGGGTGTAGCTCAGATACTAAGGTTCAAAGCTCCCAATGGAAAACAATGTTGTTACTAATGCCAAAAAAGACAAGGCAGTCAAAATCACACGTAAAAGCCATGCTGACTACATTTTTTGATGAGGAGATAGTTATCAGAATTCATTCCACAAGGTGTCACTGTTAATGCAGCTCACTGTAAATGACCCAAAAAATAAAAAAATAATAAAAAATAAATTTAAAAAAATAGTTGGCTTCTTTGCCACGACAAGGAAACATGTTGTGCTGTACCCTTAAATACATGGTTTGGAAGCATGTGACTTTTGGCAATTCCCAAAATTAAATCAGGGCATGAAAAAAAAAAATGACTTTAGTTGATTCAAGAAATCAAATCAAACATAATAGACTGTCTAAAAGCATTCGCAGAAGAAGAGTTCAAATTTATCATTGAATAAAATCAATTTTTTGATCAAATCATGCATGCCCTGTTTGAAACCAGAAGGATACAGATTTTAGTATACTTTATGCAGCATTTGATTTCAGTGATTAGATTACATTAAAGGTAAATAAAATACTTATGTTTATAAATGAAAGTTTTACTTCCATATGCTGCTTGGCTGTTCACTTAAACAATATAGATTATTAGCAGTTTGGCTAAGTTTGTAATAAAGACCACCCACCCATCCATCTCATGAGAAGCCAGTAAGCTTCAAAACAGCTCATCAGGTGGTATCTCAGATTTTTAAATATATAGTGGAATCACTTATTCTGGTAACTTGACCTTAAACGAGTCTCTCCATGATTGAAATTGAGTGCAAATGCTCTTCTAATAACTAAATGCCATCCCCACACACACACACACACACACACACACTGTTCCTGATTGTTGCAATCAGAATGCCATGAAGTTATATAATCCATCATAAACGAAGACCAGCCCTGGAATTCCACCACAGGTCCATATTCAATAGCTGCATGGCAGATGGATTATAGATAACATCTCTATATTCTGTAGCCTCAATTAAAATGGCACGCCTGCACATGCCATTTTAAATGACACACATACACACCAAAACTAATTCTTCCATTTTTTTTATTGCTTGTCTGATGTTGCATACAAAATGTAATGAAAATTTAAATGTTACTGCCTGTACCCTGCATATTTCAACACTGCAAACCAGGTGTCAGGCCTGTAATAGTATGTGATATCAATTTCACTATGAAGCAGCGATGTGTTATTGAGTTTCTAAATGCAGAGAACACCACAGACATTGAGATTCACCAATCTTTGAAGATTGTTTATGGGGACATGACAGTTCATGTGAGCATAGTTACATGGACATTAGGCATGCCATTGGTGGTAGCAGTTTGAAGAGTATGTCGAGATCAGGCATCCTCACACTAGCAACTGTGAGAAATTAGTATTAGCATTAGTAGAGGCACAGAAAGCAAGCATTAGCCAAAAAAAAAAAAAAAAAACCACCCTTCCCATTTCACTGACCATTCATTCCAAATGTTTGTCTAGTTCTGCCTTGAATTTATTTAAACTATCAACTTCCAAAACAACAGATGGAAGTTTGTTCCAGCAATCAACTACCTGCTGGCTAAAGGAAAAACAACTGTCTTTCCCCTATTTCAGTTTATGCCCCATCAGGTTCGTAATCTGAGCAAGAGGAAGAATCCCATCAGCATTAAGCCTGCTCAATCCATTCAAGGCCTTATACACCTCAATCAGATTGCCTTGCAGGTGCCTAGTCTCCAGAAGCTGCAATTTGCAGAACTTAAGCCTTTCTTCATAAGAGCACTCCTTTGTTCCCTTTACCAGTCCTGTTGCCCTTCTCTGTACTTGTTCTAGCAACTATACATCCTTCCTAAAATGAGGCTTTCAGATCTGTACGCAGTACTCAAGGTGTCCGTGAAGAGAGACACAGTGAATAAAATGATTCATAAAGACTGACACATTAAGACTTGTGTGTAAGAGTGGGAATAAGCTTTAATAACCTATCACAAGTTGCAGAGTGCTGGTTTGTGCTGATCTTCTAGAGAAATATGAGATTAGGTGATGGTTTTCTTGGGAGCATCATTACAAAGATGAGACATGGATATAATACTGTGAACTGGAGTCAAAGTGGCAGTAAACAGAACGGTGACATAAGAATTTGCCAACAAAGAAGAAATTCGAGGCTTAACCATCTGCTGGAAAAATCATGTTACATTTTGTTAATTTCTTGGAATGGGGATACACATCAACAGTGAAGATATGAATTGCAAGAGCGAGGCAGGGCAGAAAGGAAAATTTCTCCTTCAGCATGATAATATTAGATCCTATACCAGCATCTTGACAAGGGAGACAGACCCCTTGTGGAATTTAGGCAGACTATTCTGTCACACTCCTCATACAGTCCCAACTTTGCACCATCATTTTCACCTTGTTTGACTTTATGAAGCCTGGCTTTAAGGGGGAAATACTGTGTTGATGATAATGATGTCCTTCTGGCCATCAAATAGGTTCTTGGAGGCAACGAAACCACAACTTTTATGAATTGTGGTTTGGTTGCTGCAAGCATGCTCCAGTTGAGTAGTGGAAAAAATGTATATGAAATGGCAGTGAATATGCAGATATGCCAATTTACATGTTATATTTGGGGAGTAGGTGTGTGTTATAGGCCTAATGACTCAAATGAATACAATGAACAATTGTACAGAGAAATAGAGTGGGCTAGTAAATCAGAATGTCTTATAATGGGGAATTTTAACTTTCCAGATATTGACTGGAACTTGTGGATTGGTCACTCGCACACTAGCAAGACTTTTGTAGATTTATTGGATGACTGTTTTCTACAGCAACATGTTCGAGAGGCAACCAGAGGGCGTAATATTCTTGATCTGATTATCAGCAGTGATTATTCATGCTTTAAGAATTTGCAGATAAAGTTACCACTGGGTGACAGTGATCACAACGTACTGATGTGGGAATTACTTAAAGATGTAACTACCATCAAGGCTAAAGGGAAAGGCTTTTGCTTTTGTAAAGGTGACTACAGAGGTCTCAGACAGTTTTTAAATTCTGTACAGTGGGATCAACTGATGATATTACCAATGTTGAATTCTAAATGGAAAGCCTTCAGGGACTTAATTTTGGAAGCTACTAGGCTTTTCATTCCAACTAAGAAATACGGTTCAAGGTTTAGGCCTAAATGGATGTCAGATGAATTAATGAGGCTCGCAGCAGAGAAGAAGAAGAATGTATGGGATGCATATAAAATCAGGTGACATAGAAGCCTATGGCAGGTATAAACTAGTCTGTAATCCAGTCACAAAGGTGGTTAGGCAGGTGAAGGCAAATCTTTGGCAAGGATGCAAAGAAAAAAAGAAAAACAGCAGAGAGTTCTTTACTTATGTAAACTCTAGAAGAAAAGGGATGAATCAGATTGGACCACTTAACATAGATGGGTTGACTATTGATGATCATGCTCAGGTAGCTGATAAACTGAATGAGTACTTTGCATCTACATTCACACATGAAAAGTCATTCAATGAGGGGAGTGCCAGAAGTTTATCATATGTGTAAACTACAACTATTTTGTAGGCAGTTGTTATTGTTTGGTTTTGAATGCATCATATTGGTATTCATACTGATATACCACCTGATGATTATGCATCATCTAATATTGACTTAGACCATATTGAAGAATTGTTTATTAGCCTGTACAAGTGTGTGTGTATGTTTGTGGGCTGATCTGCATCTTGTGCATGCTAAAAAAAAACTGGAATAGCTGATGGAGGAGTCATTACGCCCTCCTAAGATTGGCCAACTACAGTCCAACTGAAGAGGACTTCAGAAATTTTGCCAGTTGACAATGAGAATCAAGCCTAGACCTCTTCAAACAAGTGAAAAGTGGTAAAATTGTTTTATTGTCCCGGAGGATGTTTTGAAGACTCTTACTAAGGCTACCTCAACTGCAGCTCTTTGAATGCAATTAGTTTTACACCGATGGATTAGATATATGCAAATTAAAATAATCTTATGATTTTTCCAGTTGACAATGAGAATCAAACCTAGACCTCTTCAAACAAGTGAAAAGTGGTAAAATTGTTTTATTGTCTTGGAGGATGTTTTGAAGACTCTTACTACCTCAACTACCTCATTTAATCCATCGGTTTTACACCGATGGATTAAATATATGCAAATTAAAATAATCTTATGATAAAATCTGTTCATTATATTAAAGGAAATTTAGGAGCTAAAAGAAATATTTTTATTTATAAATAAATATATATCTGTTATACCTCTTCTGTTATACACTTTCTATATATATATATATATACCTTAATTTTATGGTAAGTTCCTGAGGGTAGTTTATTTTAAAAAAATGAAGAGTAGCATGCACAGTAAGCAGTAATTTGCAGTATAACATAACCATGTATACTCTATTGAGTATATGCCATATCATACAGTTTCACATTTTGAGCAGTATGAATCATGGAAGGGAGCCAAATTAGTTTCATCCAGAGGATAATGGCTTCTTTTTGTGTGGTAACTAATGACAGCTATATAGCAAGTCCTGTAAAATTTATACATGATTTTAGTCTATTAAAGAGATTATATTTTTTAGAAAAGTATCAGTAACTCCACTTTTAACTGCAGCATAATTTTATCCCAGAATCTAGTTTTCATATTAGGAAAGAGTGAAAAACTGAAAATAATAAACATTATCAGAAGAGTATTTAGTTTAGTTTTAATTTACATATGTACATATCTGCACTTTTTAGCATCATATGCTTGAAATTTAACCTACCACCAGAAGTTCAGTGTGGTAATAATAACTTAAAGTTCATTCTCATGATGTTTGACATGATTCACTTACAGAAAAGACATTATAGTGTGGATTAGCTCATCACAGTTATCAATTTCCATATGTAACAGAAGATATAAACATCCTAATATTAGTATAAAATCATTTCATAAAAACAAATAATCTATTCTCAACTTTAGTTATCTCAGCAATATGCTTTGGTCGTACTTCCCATTGCAGATAACCTAAAATTAGACATAATGTATTAAAATATAAAGAACCTTATCAAGAATATAATGACACCTAGTTTTATTTTTAAAAATCAAGTACACATTATCTGAGCACTATTTTTTTGTTGTTGGGATCACTTAATGATACTTGACTAATATAGAACGAGTGATCAAGTGGCTCTACACCTAATATTGAAATAATTAGTTCAAAGTTCTTTTGAAATGTGTATTATGTATCTGCATGTTTCTGATGCACACACATGAAATTAGAGGTCACTCATAATAATACTTTTTTTCCTTGTAGGTGAACAACTAACTGAAAGAATACTACCTCTGTAAGAAATGGAGAAAACTGAGATTAGACATGTTATCAAATATTTCGTGAAAAAGAACTGGATTCTGACTGATATTCACAAAGATTCCCACCATATTTACAGATCTGGCCCTCAGTGGCTCATCTCTTCCCACATCTAGAGAAATATCGTTAAGACAAGAAATTTGTAGATTTGTGATTTTGCTGTGGTGAATGCTATGGATGCTTGGTTGGATAGCCAACCACAAGAGTGTTTTTTTGTCAGGAATTAAACCCTTGGCACATCGTTCGGAAAAGTATATAAACATCCTAATATTAGTATAGTATTAGTAATGGCCGCATGGTGCAGGAAAGCCTATGGCTTATGCTGCACCAGCCAAAAAAAAATCCGAACAAAACAATGATAAAAACAAAAAAAAAATTAAATAAATAATAATAATTAATAAAAAAAAAAGGAAATTAAACCTATCATCCTATGCGCTTCCCTTACCCGAAAGTACTATCCAGATGACCTTTGAATTTCCCCAAACTGTCGGCCTCTACCACCCATGAAGGCAACTTATTCCAGTAATTTATAACTCGCTGGCTAAAATAAAACTTCCTGCAGTCCAATCTAAACATTTCCCCCCGTAACTTGAATTTATGTCCCCTAGTTCTAGCATCATTTATAATCTTGAAAATTTTGTCCTCATTCATTTTACTGATGCCTCTCAGAGCCTTAAACAACTCAATCAAATCTCCTCTAAGGTGTCTAGTTTCCAAACTCTCAACCCACATATTCGAAGTCTTTCTTCATAAGGACGCCCTTTTGCCGATCTCACCAGGCGAGTTACCCGTCTTTGCACCCTTTCAAGAAGCTCGATGTCTTTCTTTAGGTGCGGTCTCCATACTTGAACACAGTATTCCAAGTGTGGTCTAACATAAGCCTTATATAATGGGATTATCACATCCTTATCTCTACTTGCAAAAGTTCGATAGATCACCGATAGGGCACCATGGGCCTTCCTTGCAACCTGTTTACAATGCTCAGAGAATTTCATGTCTGACCGTATCGTAACACCCAAGTCCCTTTCCTCCAGTACTGGGTTTAGTTGAACTCCACCAAGTGAATAAGTTATTTTGGGATTACTATTTCCCAGGTGTAATACCTTACACTTTGTTGGATTAAAGCATAGCTGCCATTTTTCTGACCATTCCTGAAGTCTATCTAGGTCTCTCTGAAGAAGCTGAGCTTGACAGTGATCATTAACTACTCTACCAATTTTAACATCATCTGCAAATTTAGACATCACGCCCTCTATCCCTTCATCAATGTCGTTTATGAAAATTAAAAACAACAGTGGTCCTAATACTGATCCTTGGGGAACCCCACTTCTTACATCAACCCAATCTGAGGAATAGCCATTTATCACAAACCTCTGCCTCCTGCCCTGAAGCCATCCTTCTATCCATCTAAGGATTTTCCCAGTGATTCCAACCTGTTCCATGGCTCATGTGGGACTGAGTCAAAAGCTTTGCTGAAATCTAAATAAACAATTTCGAAATTATTCCCTAAATCCAGCTCGTGAGTGACCCTTTCGAAATAGCGAACCAGATTTGTTAAACATGATTTTCCCTTTACAAAACCATGCTGAGTATCCTTGAGAATTTCAATTCGATCCAAATGATATAAAATCACTTCATAAAAACAAATAATCTATTCTCAACTTTAGTTATCTCAGCAACATGCTTTGGTGACACTTCCCATCTCAGATTTCTCTTCCAATGTACTTCACATTGCAAATAACCTAAAATTAGATATAATGTATCTAATTTTATGTTATCTTCTGGAAACTTTGCTGAAAAATAAAAATACTTTCACTGTTGTCATCCTATTATTTCCACTTAACAGGTAGAGCAACTTGATCATCCCCTCATAGAGTACAAGAAAGTTCTCGGGGATCAAAATCCAGCCAAGTTTCTGGTCAGTCTTGTAAAATATTCCACTGAATAGTTTAGTGCAAATACTTGGGTAGTTGTTTATTTTGGGGGTTCTTTCTCACATCAACTAATTTGATCACAGTGTACCAGTTTAAATGGTACTAGATATGAATTCTATTTGTGTATTTATTATGATGCAGCATAAGCCTCAGGCTTCCTTGCACCATACGGCTAATAATAATAATAATGTCAGTATAGGGGTGGGTGTGTGTGTGTGTGTGTGCGTGCGTGTGTGAAGGGTCAATTTGCATGTTATGTGGGCTGAAACAACCAGCCCACATAACATGCAATTATCTGCTATCGCTCAAGCAAAAAAATTCATCTCCTTCTGCCTAAGATCAGTTAAATATACCCTTAACTAAAGATGCTTTTAAGGATTCTTCCAGCCTCCAACAGGATTGAAAACTGGCCCTCTCAAAATAAGCAAGTGGTGAACTTACTATACTGTCAGAGGACTAATGCAGGTGGATATTGTGAAATCGCAGTGTCTTTTCCTGACTTGGGCAAGGATACTCACAGTACTCAGTGGAAATTTCAATATTTATAAAATAGCTCAAGTTATTTGGAACTAGTTGGATAGTGAAAAGCACAGGATTACCTCATTCTTTAGTATTTTTTTGGCATGCAGAATTTAAATTGTTGATAAAAAATAAAGGATTTTTATTACTTGAACTAACAGAAAGATCCATCTGAATGGAGAGAAAAAAAAAACAAAAAAAACAAAACAGTTTCAAGATTACCATATGCTGACCATAATCGGTGAGGTTCAGCAGAAAGCTCACACACATGTTGATCAGTATATAACGGTGATAAAGTAGTTTATGCTAATGCTATGGACAAATTTTCAAGTGACTCTCGGACTGCTGTTCTATCTGTTTTGGTATACTGTTAATGGTTTTATGTAAAGCATTTACTTTCACTAGCTTTTAGGCAAACAACCCAAACAACCTGCAACTATCACTTGGATTTGTGAATTAATAAATTCTGGTAAACTATGCTGTAATGCTTTAAGCAGGAGGTCATAGGTGGAATATGATACACAACGTAAATTTGAGTAGAGAGATATCACTGTATTCTATAAGGTTCTGTATATTAACCAACACAATTTTTTTTCTTTCATCAACAACAGTTTTTCTATACTTTTATTGATGAAAATTTAATATATATATATATACAGTACGCGTCGGATATAGTGATCACTGGTTAAATTTCAAAGAATCAATCTAAATCAATAAAATGCACTACACTTTCATCGTTTACTAGAATCACATTTTCGGTTATAAGAATCGATTTTGAATGCCTCTGTGATATTTTTTTAAAGCACATTTCTGGAAGTCACAACCATAAAACAATAAAAACAATTTGCAGTTTCCAGTTTATCGGGCTTCCTGTTAGTACAATAAACGGGTAGTAAACTCGATCTTATTCATTTGCGATAATACTGATAGCTGGAATTCTGTGCTTTCACGTTATTGTGGTGAAATGTGTTTCCCCTTCGCTGAAATCTGCTCTTCATTTCTATATCTAAACTTCGTCTCACTTGCATGTGTCGTGTTAGTTCCAATTTGTGTGTGCCGTGCGCTTTGTTATTGATTGAAGCTTATCTTTTTTACTGTTTTAAATTTTACTACCAAAAAAAAAAAAAATGTCAGTGAACAGAAAGAGTGAATTTGAGTGTAAAAGATAAGTTACGAATTATAGAAATGTACGATAAATTAAACTTAGGCAATATGTCTCAAAGGGAAACGGCAGTAAAATTAGGAGTGCCTCAGTCATCTTTATCAAAATTGTTAAAATCACGTCACACATTAAACACAAATGTGATTAGTGAAACCAGAAAAAGGAAGTGTGAAGGGTGCCAAACGGTCGATGAAGCGCTGTTCGTTTGGTTCAAACAGGCCAGCTCATTTAATGTGCCAATCAACTGTAGCATTCTTCTTCAAAAAGCTAATGATTTTGCTGAAAAACTACACAAAGAGTTTAAGGCGACAGATGGATGGATGCCAAGATGGAAGGAGAGGCATGATATTGTTTACAAAAAACTTCACGGAGAAAAACAGGATTCCGATGGTTCTGTAGCTGACACTTGGTTGAAAACCTCTCGGCAAACTGTATTAAGTACTTATAATCCTGAAGACATTTTTAATACAGATGAAACAGGGTTGTACTACAGTGCTACCACAGACCACTGCCTGATTTTTAAAAACTCCTCTGTATCTGCAGGAAAGAAGATCAAGGACAGGATTACAGTTCTTTTAACAAGCAACATGATGGGAACAATCAAGATGAAGCTGTTAGTTATCGGCAAGAGTATATTGCCTAGATGTTTTAAAGGAGTAAAACAGCTGCCTGTTGAATATTGCCAATAATACCAATACGTGGATGACAGCTTCTTTATTTGAAGATTATCTTCGTAAATGGGATTTGAAATTAGATAAGAAAAACAAAAAATTGCATTGGTTTTGGACAACTGCCCAGCTCATCCAAAGTTGACTTTCAAAAACATTGAATTAGTTTTTCTACCGTTCACATCACTGATTCAACCTCTAAACCAGGGAATAATAAAAACCTTCAAGACCTTTTATAGATCGGATATGAGGCAAAGAACCATCCAGTCTATAGATGAAGGTTTGGGAACATCATCCGATATCGCAAAGCAGATAACTGTTCTAGATGCACTTCATATGACAATGAGTGGCTGGATTGAAGTTTCCGAAATCTGCATTAGCAACTGTTTCAAAAAATGTGGATTAATTCATGATGGGCAACTAAGTCACGATACTGATCACGCTGAAAGGACCACGTGACATGGGTGAACAGGAGTTTAATGATTGGGTGGACATAGATGGTGATCTACAAGTTACTACAGCTTTAACAGATGAAGAAATTGCCCAGTCTGTTACTGATAATTTCGCCAAGGAGGAGGAAAATGAAGGTAAAACTGAACGAATTCCAGTTACAAAGTGGTAAACTCGTGAAGTTAGCCATCCTGAGGAGAGCGTTGGAAGAAACTGGTGCAAGTGATCATGAATATAGACTTTTATACAATATTGAAAAATCTATAAATAGACTTTGTACTGATAATTTAACGCAATCTAAAATAAGTGACTATTTTAAATTATAATCATATTACAAATTGTTATGTTTAATTACTATGTACGTAAGTATAAATTTATTTTTATTTTGCTAACCTGTGAATAATTTATTTTTATTTTGTTCGGAATGTAAAAATTGGAATATTCTTCGGATTTTTATGTATCATTTAACTGGTAATAATTCTTTGGTAATAAAGTGTAAATTTGCGCTTTATATCTTTATTTTTATAGCCTCTGGATAATATTTGTTGATTTTCGCTTATTGGAATTGCCGTTTATTAGAATCAAAATTTAATTTGCAAATGTGATCACTATAACCGGCGCTTACTGTGTATATATTGTGTGTGTGTGTGTGTATATATATATATATATATATATACACACAATTTAAAACCAATTATACAAATGAATAAAATTCCCATTAACTTTATTGACCATTATACCCAGATATTGTACTACCAGAAGTATCTGCATTATTATTAGAAGAAAGAAAAGAACCTAGGAAAAATTTTCTTAATTCCCTCTTTGCAGCCACTAAGCTAATACCAAGGTTATTATTACCATCATCTCTCTTTCTGTTTGAAGCATTCATTCCTTCTTGTATGTGGGATGTTTGGTTGGTTAATCCATTTTTGCATGGTTCATCAGTTAATGCAACTTCAGACCCACAGCACATGTCTTGCCTTACTACAACGTAACTATCCAAGGGAGCAGATTCACAATCCAAATCAGCAGTTCCAACAGTTATAGTTTCATTAGCTGATTCACATGATGCAATGAGACTGTTGAAGTCTTCATCATCAGTTACTTCTTGAGTAAAGCTAACAGTTCCTTTTAGAATATCTCTTACCTATTCATAAAAAAAAAAAAATTAGTAACACCACATAAAAATTTATTATATAACACCACATACAATAGACATTCTCTTAACAAGTACTCATTTCAGTGACTCTTCATTTTACCTGTTCTCGTTCTGAAAACTCCCTCTCTGTTATAGTTCAACAACTTGAAATTTATATGATTACAAATACAGCAATTATCCTACTTTAAAATCATGCCAGATAACACTGTCTCTCTCTTTATATAAAATTTACCAAGCTGGGTCAATGAAAGACATCTAGTTATAATGTTATATGATTTCCAAGAAATATATATACAGGTGACCCCCGCTTAACGCTGATCATTCGTTCCGGAAAAACAGAGCGCTAAGTGAATCCGCGCTAAGCGAGCGCCGCTTTCCCATAAGGTAACATATGTATTTGTGAGCTGCGGTCGGTGCCATAGGATATTTCCTAATCAATAATAAACGGTAATGAAAAGATGCACAAATGTCGGTCAAAATATTTAATATTCAAATATTTGCACATATAAAATATTCTGCATTACATACGTATAATATGTGGTAACTACTTGCGTATCAAAAGTAAACTTAAAATTCCAATTAAAATCATGAATTTAATTGATTTAATTTAATGGATGAATTTAATCATGAAAAATGTGTGGATTTTGAGTTGAACTTTGGCCCTCTTCCAAATAAACTAAAAGGGGTATTAATTTTAAATGGCCCGCAGCGTTACCACCCAACAATAACGTCAACTGATCCTTCGCCGCTTTGAAACTTGGCATGTTTTTTCTTCTTTCAATATGAAACTTCTTTTAGGCATTCGTTTCCACAAAAGTCCTGCTTCATCTATGTTAAAAACTTGTTGAGAAGTATAACACATAATACCCCTCTTCAATAATTTTAACAAGTTCTTTTTTGAAAGTTTCGGCTCCTTGATCTGCATTCTAAATCTATTCTACCAGCCCTTACCAGTTTTAAATGGTTCCACATTTTTTTTAGGCGAGTTTTCTTCAGATCGATCTCGATCTCTCTCTCTCTCTCAATATTTAACTTAACTGAATTCTGCATTGGACATTATCTTCAATAAAATTAAAGTCTTTCCATTTCAATCCTAATAGCCGGCCTAGTCCTAGTTGCTTGCAGTGGAACAGCTACCTTTCCCGCTGCAAAAATTAATTCTTTATTTTTTTATAATTGTTCTTACAGTTAAAGTTGGAAGTCCTAAATTATGGCACACATCCGCTTGTCGTTGACCGGAATCGATTCACTTCAAAACGTCTAATTTTCAAATTCAGTCTTTTTCTTACATTTATAGTCTTCGTACTGTGCTCAGACGTTGTTGATTTTTCATTCTTTTTTCATTCTGTAACTGCGTTGGTTGCATTAATTATGATACAATGTTCGAGTAAACTGTCCGTTTCGCACGTTGTCTAATACGGTACTGAGTGATGACTAGACTTCGGATAAATGCATATAACGCAAATATTACAAGCAATATACTTCGTCATTTTTTAAAATGTTGATCTAGGAACTACGTAACAAGCCACTGTACTGAAATTAAATTAGCGTGCGAGAAAATTTCACTGAGCGTGGGAAAATTTCTCAAGTCGGCGTGGGAAACGTTTTAATGCTGTTTTGCTATTCATTTTCAAGCTATCGACTCCATCAAATGAAACGATTTCGTTAAATATGTCAAAAATGTAATCTGTAAAAGAGCGTTATAGTGATCTGTGACAGCGTTATAGTCAGACACGGGTTATAATATAATAACAGCGTTATAGTGAATCAGCGTATAGCGAACCGCGTTATAACGGGGGCCTGCTGTATATATATACATGTACTGTATATATTAATAATTAATAATGATAAAAATGGGCGTAAGAAAGAAATAAAAAGCACAGATAACCACGAACATAAGTGGCTGCATAAAGCAATATCCAACGACACATGTAAACTATAAAAAAATATAAATTACAGAAGGGGGGGCAGAAGAGTGAAGCAACAGATAAATAACAAGGACAGAAGAGAAAAATGAAGATGTGTGGTAGGAAAATACATATAAACATTTTGATATATTAGATATAGGGCAAATAAAGCCAAATTAACATGCCAATGAATACTAAATTTAGACCGGTGCCCACTTGACAACACTGAGGCCAAAAAAATATGAAACATCACTAAAGAAAATAGACATAAGGCAAACCACAAGGAGCAAATAAAAATAACAACCATTATATCCATTCTCATCAGAGGGCCACTGGACATAACAGCTGTGAATATTAATGCATTTCGAATGCAATGGAAATTACCGCAACAGACAGAGACAATCATTAACTAAAATGTCGACCTGCCGAATCAATAAAATGACAATAAAATAAAATATATATATTAATCTTCAATAAAATAGTTTGAATTTATATACATACATTCTGACCTTGTTACAAGCTAGAAAGTCTGATATTAAAGATGTAATTTTATATGAAGCCAACAACAACAACAAAAAAAAAAACAGCGTGTGTACCCTTATATGCACAAAAGATGTTTTATGTGTAAACATCTTTGATGACACTTACTAAATTTTGAAGAAGCTAGAACCAAAATCATGAACGATGTGACATTTTAAGCTCATGCCTGCTACATACTCTACCAAATGAATGTTAGTGACATTAGAGTCATGCTTCAGTCTGAAATATTTAGTATGAATGATGTAATGTTTTATGTACACACCCAGTAGATCTTTTAGCAGAGAAATTGTTAATGGAAGAAACAGCAGATGAGAGAGAGAGAAGAAATAAACCAAGAAATTCAAGAACTGACAGAAACAGACGTATTCTTGGGGTGGACTATACCATGAACACCTGTGAAAGTGAGATTGTTGTCGCTCCTCAGTCTGTCAAGGGACTCAAGAAAAAGGTTCCAAAAATAAAAATGAAAAAGTAAAAAAGAAGGAACAAAGGACACAAATTCTGATACAAGTGAGCAGAAAGAAAGAAATAGGAAAAGAAAAGATGACAGCCTTGATAGTAAACCTGAATATGAAGGATCCGAATTTGTTAAAGAAATTTGGAACAGGCTAAAATCTTATATGTGGGATGCCTACAGAAAAATACCAACTGCATCTATATTATTATTCTTAGTATTATTCTTATAATACTTGACATGTGGGATAAGTTAGAGACTAAGGCTCATGATATTTTTATAGAAAATATATTATTAAAGGATAGACTCAAAAAGAAGGGGTGGAAGGTAGTTCCAGAGAGTTATTCGTCTGCAGTAAAGAAAAGTGTAGTGAAGGACAATAAAACCTTCAAAAGTGATGATCATTAAGGCAGCTAATGATAAATATAAGTCATGACTGAAATTCTCGAAGAGATAAGACCAATGTTGGCTACAGTAAAAGTCAAGAATATAAAGCTAATAAGGGACCGAGGAGTCATTGTCGAGACAGTGACTGATGACGATATCACCAAAATAAAAGGGTGTTCAAAACTACAGGAAATAGGACTTGTGTATTCTGTTCCAAAACCGATAATAATAACAAGAATTGTGCTTTTCAACATAGAAAAAGGGATGTTCAAAGGAGAGATGGCAAAGGAAATTTGGATAAATAACTTTAAAGACTTTAATATTAGTGAGAAGGATTGTAATAATGGCCTAGAGTTTCTAACTGTAAATAAATCTGCAAATACTCAAATTGAAAACTGGGTCCAAAATTGTGGCAAATTATAATGAATAAGAAGCATTTGCTGATAGGTTGGATGTCCTGCGATATAAGGAAATATATACAGTAAACAATGTTATAAATGTATGATGTATGGACATGTAGCTAAATACTGCAGAAAGGAGATGATGTGTGGACGCTGTGGGAAAAATGGGCATGTTTTTAAGAATTGTACAGAAAGAAATAAACAACCAGTTTGTGGAAATTGTAAAGGAAATAATATAGAGGCAACTCATGTGCCAGTGGATAGGGGATGTCCTGAGTATAAAAAGGCTTTATAGTTTTATGAAAAGAAAATAAGTTATGGCTAAGGGACTTAAGGTTCTACAGATAAATGCTCAGAGAACTAAAAGTGTTGCCTTTGAAGTTAACTACCTCATGGAGAAAGAGAATATCATTGTAGCCCTCTTGCAGGAGCCATATGTTTCCCAGGCTCAGATCAGAGGCTATCCACAAAATTATAAGGTTATTGCTGAAGGTAATGCTCCTAAGACCACTATTATAGTAAGAGCAAAAGATGTGGTTGTGACTAAAGTCATGCTTTTGACAGACAATAATGTAACCTGTCGAAATAATTGGGATCTTTGGAAGAGTTGACCGAATAATGCTATATTGTCAGCATGCAGAACCTATAGAACCATATGTGGGGTACCTAGAAAAGGTACATTGCATGTTGGCTCCTGCGAGGTGGTCATGGCTTTAGACTCGAACTCCATTTCATAATTATGGGGCAATAGTTTTTCTGATCAGAGAGGACATGTTCTGGAGGAATTTATTGCTGCCTCTGGCATGGAGGTGGTTAACATGGAAGGACATCCTCCTATTTATTCCACTGTCCATGGGCAATCCTATATAGACTTTACTATGATTACAAATGCTATAAGAAACAAAATTAAAGACTGGAAGGTAATAGAGTCCCATAAGAATAGCGATCACAATTCTATCCTTTTTACAGTAAGGACAATTCTATCTATAATAAGGACAATTCTATCCTTTTTACATGTATTTAAGCTTAATAAATAGTATAGACTGGCAAGAACTCTCACCTATTCAGCACGTTGATAAGTTGACAAGAATCTTGGATCAATCATGCAATATTAGCATGAGGAAAAGGAAATTTGTAAATAAGCCTGTTTTTTGGTGATCTGACCATTTGACTCAATTAAGAAAGCAATCAATGAAATTGAGGAGGAAATGTCAGAACCATAGATGTCTAGGTAATTTAGATATATTACATTATTATACGGAAAGGTATAAAGTATGTTGAAGAGAGAGTATGTAAAAGTTGTTAACACTGCTAAGATAAATAGTTAAAAAAATTTGTGAAGAGCAAGGATGCCGAGATTCATGGGATTCGATTTTTAAGATAATAACTGATAAGAGAAAACTGCAAGTTACAACCAGTACTATAGGGGATGATATTGAGCAAACCTTAACTTGGGCTGACTCTGTGAACAAGATTCTAGACAGCCTCTTTCCATAGGAAAAAATGGACATGGAGACATGACATCAGAGACAAATTGTTTCTAAGAATTTAGAATATAAAGCAGATATTCAAGAAAGAGAATTTACTCTTGATGAGTTAACTTTGACAATGGACCAGGCAAAGGAAGGTAATACTAGGCCTGGATAAAATAGAAGTAATTGTTATGAAAAGGATATATTCACTAACTCCAGAGCTGTATTTAATTATGTATAATAAGTGCTTAAAAGATGGTATTTTCCCATGGAGTTGGAAGGAAGCACAATTGAAACTTATATTAAAAGGAACAGATAGACTAATGAATGATACTGATGCACATTGACCGACTGCTCTCCTTTCGGTTCTGGGAAAAGTTTATGAACGGCTGTGTGAGGGCCGATTGATGATTAAATATAATGAAAAATCTGTCCACAGAAAGCCAACACGGCTTTAAAAAAGGATTAAGTGCTGAGGATGCAGTATATAGATGATTAGTCTGGACTGTATAGGAGAGTGATTTGAGATATGTACTAGCAGTCTATGTTGATTTCAAGGGTGCTTTCGACCGACTCTGGTGAGAGAGTATTATACCAAGAATAAGAATAACTGAATGTTCTGGTACCTTATATTCAGTGTTTAGAGACTATTTTAATGATCGAAGAATTGTAGTTAAGACACTATATACTGAAATTACAAGAAGTGTATTATGTGGATGTCCTCAAGGCTCGGTGATAGGTCCCTTTGTCTGGAAAATTCTCTTAGATGAATTCTTAAACAAGAACGTAGAAGGAACAAGATATATTGCCTATGCCGATTATTTAGCAATTGTAATTACTGGGTATTCTCATTCGCAATTAGAGAACAGAGCTGAAAATGTATTAACAGAATTGTACAGATGGTCAAGAATAAATAAGTTGTAGATTTCACAAGAAAAGACTGCAAATGCTAATGAAAGATAAGTTAAGCATGAATAGAGCACCGACTGTCAGGCTGAATGGGGGGGGGAGTTCAGTATGTCAAAGTCATAAAATATTTAGGAATACAAGTTGAAGAAAGGCTGTTCTTTACCGAACATGCTAAATATCTTAAGAATAAGATTCGAACATTGTACACCAGGCTCTGGAGGGTTATAAGGTCTGACTGGAGTATAAAAGGTTGGGCCATAAACGTTTTGTATGAATGTCTATTTGTCCCTATCGTGACATATGCCTCAGGAGCTTGGGTACATAGAATAAGTAAGATGGTAATGCAAAAATATACTTTACAGGCACAGCAATTTGCCTTATTGGGTGTGACCAAGGCATGCAGAACTGTCTCCTCAGAGACAGTTCTGCATGCCCTGGGAAACAGGCAATTTCCCAGATATTATATGTAGAGGAGACAGTTCTGAGGAGAACTGTCTCTTCTACAGATAATATCTGGGAAATTGCCTGTTAAGTATGTTATACTGCTGAGTGTTTTATTATATTATACTAAGAAAAATATAACAAAGACTATTCTGGGAGTGTCATCTTGCCCAGATGAAAATAAAACTTATGTGCAATCAGATCTTAAAACTGAGAGAGCATGAACATTGCAAGACCTGATGGCTTTATGGCAAAATTCTAATAAAGGAAGACAGACATATCTGTTCTTCTACCAAGTTGGATGAGTAAATAAAAAGAAGCCTTGGCTTCAGTTCGGCTTAAATGCAACATTCCTAATAACAGGACATGGCTTGGCATATAGATTGTTCCAACTAGGTTTAAAAGAGCAAGGGACTTGTCAATGCGGACAGGAGGAAACTTCTCAACATATCATTATCAGCCATATGGTACAAGGAACCCTGAGGCTTTTGTTGCAAAAGGCAAAAAAAAAAAAAAAAAAATTCTGAGTTACCGACAGAGAGAGAGAGAGAGAGAGAGAGAGAGAGAGAGAGAGAGAGAGAGGGGGGGGGGGATCTCAGGACCCTGGGTGTACCAAGTCCATACTCACCAGATGTGAACCCCTGGAGTCGAATGTTGGAATGTGAAAATTATGTCGATTTAAGACTAACCTTGGAGATGTCTTCTGGCATGTACTTAAAAGATGCTCTCTGGGTATTGTTCACAGAGAAAAGATTATTTAAGTATTTTAATGACTTTGTAAGTGCTGTGTTTAGAAGACTGAAAAACTTATTACTAGAGAGTAGAAGCCAGCCTCCTCGGGGAAGGGATGGAAACGTCTTTGACTAAAAAAAAATGGAATAAAAAGTTTTCAAAACACATTTCTCTTCAGAGAAGGCTAAGTGGCAGTAACGAAATTTTGTTTCGTTCATTTATGTTAAAATTTTTATAACTAATTGTTTTTGAACTCTACAGCTCAGACATTAAGAAAACAGTATGTCCCAAGCCATGGATAGGCTTCAGCCTAGGGAATCGTTGAACATATGGTACCTTAAATGTAATGTACATGGCCACTGCTTACTCTACTGAATCAATGTTTGGAAGAGGTTAGGCCAATAGCCTAATTACACATTTTATTGTAGCCATTTGTTGAATAGTATGATTGAACAATACATGTATTTGTATTGCAGATACGAGGAAACTTCTCAACATATTATCATTATCAGCTATATGGTGCAAGGAAGCCTGAGGCTTTTGTTGCAACAGGCTATCATAACATCATGTTAGTCTGTCGTGCTTTGTCGCAAATTATACATGTAATGCTAACAAGATCTGCAAGAAATATGCTATCGAAACTATGATTAGGATCAGGATCTCAATGAGTACAAGCGTGAGATGGTAACGCTGCACATTCCATTCTGCAATGAGGAACGGTTTTACTACCGTTCGAAATTTAGTAGGTACCGCCAAAGATGTATACACATTAAAAAAAAAAAAAAAATTAAACTTAAATTTTTAAGTTTGGAGAGAGGTGCTATATTTTGATTGCACTAATTATAAGAAAGGTCACTTTGTGGGGGTTCTTTGGGGTCTCTAGCTTTTTGCTACTGCCGGAGACTCCAGAGATTTTATCTTGTAATGGTCTTCATATCATTTCCACTGTTCTTATTGCTCATGTCATCATAAAATTGAAAGGAAAGAACTGTGAATGCTATGATTAATGTTTTAGAGACACAATGCATTCCATCCAATTAATTTTGTATGTGTGAACAAGTGTCTCTACTAATTTGGTTCTTTATGAAGTAACAAGAAGGTTTTGAAAACCATCTTAAAAAAATCTTTGCAAAAAAGACCACACTAGGTACTTTTGGGGATGCACTCAATTATCTTTATTTCAATGAGTCCTGGAAAATTCGTCCCCGCATAAAGAAACCACAAGGCTTTGCTTTCTTTATTCAATTCTTTCGCAAGGGTCTTTATCAAGACTAGGTTGAACTGTTCAATCAGATCTCTTCTAAGGTACCCAGGTTTCAAATCTGGGAAATTGAGGTCTCTCCTTATATTCAGCCTAACAGATTAATAGCAGCTGCAGGCAGAGTGCATGTAATTCTTCCACTGCTTCTATTGGAATATGAAGCAACATGGAAAGCAAGGTGTTGGGGATTTCAAGTTTGCTGTGGGTCATAATGAAACAAGCAAACATGCTGTGTTAGTTTGAAAGTGGGGAGTTAAGATAGGTGAAAAGAATGGAGGACGAAGAAAAGAATGGAGGACGAAGAAAGAAGGCATCCTCCAGATGGGTGAGATGGGGAGAGGCAAAGAATTTGGATGACACTGGATTGGGAACCCCACCCAGGCCTAGGGAAAGGATAAAAAATTGAACAGCTAGGGTGCAGCACAAAGATGAGTGCCATAATGGTATGGGTCATCCAAAGATGACAGTTCCACCTGTCCCACAACAAGGTATACAGGTGGAGTTCTATCCTGTCCATCAAGTCCATGTAGATTGTCAAGTTTTTGTATTAATCTTCAGATTGAGCTAGAATCAAGTTGGCCTGGATTCTCAGGTGATTCGTATGTTTGGTGTACACTTCACTTCCTGGGTGAACTGTGAGAGCACAATGAAACTGTCCCGATCGGCAAGGAAAAAGTGCTCTGGTCCAGATGGAAGCCCTCTCATGGAGGTAGTAAGACACACTCTGGAGTTTTCATAGTTTGTGCAGTGGTACAAAATATGCTCTCAGCTTTCTAGGAGTCCACAGGAGCAGTGAGGATCCTCAATGATGCCAAGTTCAGCAAGTTTGGTATTTAGAGAGCCATGGATGAGAATGAAGGAAGTAAAAAGACCAAGTGCAAATTAGGGGGGGGGAGGCTTAGGACTGGCGAAGGTTATTTGGGGAATGAATCTCTTTGTGACAAGACCTTAACGAGTGGAATCCCAATGCACTTTCCAGATCTGATAAAAGTGATTTGAGATGTTTCTTTTTTCATTTTTTGGGTAAACTGCCAGGTTCAAACTGTAATTTAGGACAGTGGTTGGAATACTTTTCTTGAGACAGTATAATAGCCCACTTCAGATGACCTCCAGATCAAGGGGAAGGAAGTCCACCAAGACCTGGAGGGCAGGATAACTAATAGTACAGCATGCCCTAGAGATGATGAGGAGCATGGTACATTGTACAGATCGTACCTTCTTTGAATCCCTGAAAAGGGTTGCTCTGTAAGCCAAGGCACCAGCCCCATAACAAATAATAGGCAAGAAAACTGTCTTGTAGAGCAGGGTGAAGGAATGGCCATGGAGGCACCAGTCTTTGCACATCATCCTTTTCACCAAGGCAGCATATTTTCTAATCTTTGTTCCAAGATACTGGAGGTGTAGAGTAAAAGTGAGGTTGCTGTTAATAATAATTCCAAGATATTTTAACTCGGTAACTAAATGAATGGTGATGAGGCCAATCTTAATACCAGGGGGACACTTAATGTCAAGTTTTCCCTTTAACAAAATGGCCTTGGTTTTTGTCTGTTGCTATCGAGAGTTTGCATTCCTCAATCCAGTTGGAGAGGAGACAATAGCAGTGTTAGCTTGATCTTAAAGAGGCATCCAGTTATCAGAGTATATTACTGGAACAAAAAATTAAAATATAAAAATTTAAACATATGGGCTGAGAAGTGGAAATTGAAGTTTAATGTCACAATGTTTGTTTGTTTGTTATTTGGTTTTTAGGAGCATTAGCAACTAAGGCCATATTGCTCCGGGATATGCGGTGGTCATTCCCTGACCTTTCCGCATCCTCCGTATTTGGTGGTGACGGGCTCGAACCCCGGTCTAATCAAGAAGCGTGTGCTACACACTGCTGCTCCTTCCCACCTGGCTACAGAGGCGCCTTTAATGTCACGAATGCAAGGTAATGATAGGTAGTAGTAATTCCAGAATCACTCAAGGTACCACACACAAGGTAGTGAAGAACAATAAAAAACCTGGGGGTAATCATGTAGTCAGGCATGAAGTACTCTGAGTAGTGCAGATGGGCTGCTATACCAGCTCATGGTGATTTGCCAATGATATACAAGAATCTTTCCAGCAGGGGTAAGCTGGTAATTATTCCACTGTAAAAGGCAATGCTTTGGTCACACCTTGAGTACTGCATATAGATCCATAAGCCTCATTTTACGAAGAATGTATTATGTGGAATGGGTGCAGAGAAGAGCAATGAGATTAATGAGGGGAACAAAAGGTACCAAAATTGACTTCAATTCTGAAAATTGTAGCATCTGAAAACTAGGCACTTGCAAGGAGATCTAATTGAAGTTTTAATGCTTTGCAGGGATTCAGTAAGCTAAATGTTAATGGCAACCTTACTCTTGCTCAGACAACACACGAGGCAGCATAAATTGAAATCGTGGAAGGATGGTTGCAAGGTATGTGTGCTGAAATTATTCTTTCAGCCAATGTAGTTGATTGCTGAAAGAAACTTCCATCTGGTCTTGTGGAAGTAGATAGTTTGAATAAATTTATGAAGGAACTGGCAAATAAAGGGTCAACCAGGTGATATGGAAAGTGTATGTGTTTTTTTGGTTGAGGCTGTATAAGCTTGTTTTCTGACATCATTTGCTATTACTAATATTATTTGGATGTCCATTAGCCAATCTAAGCAGGCCATATGCTGTTGAAACTGTTGAGTTTTTAATTACTGATTAGGGAAATTCTGGTCCTAGAATATGCCCTATATTGAAAGTTAGATAGTTATATTAGTTTGAAATCATTACTTTGCTTAAATGACTTTGTTTGGTCACTCTTATTTTTAAGGTACTGTGACAGATAACAGCTGTCTGCTAATTTCATCATCGTAAGGTGTATTGGCTATATATCACTGACAGTCTATGTCCTATTGGTTGATCAACAGACGTGCACTGTTAGGAATAGTCAGTCTATTTGGTGCAACTTGTTAAGCTTGGGCATGTATGAGGTGCTATCCAAATATTCCAGAAATTTGAATGTTGCGTGGGAGCTACATATAGTACATACTTGTGGCACTAGATAACACTGCATGCATTCTTTGTGAATCAGTATGCCATGTGGCATCGGGCTGGATAGAGTCATTGAATATTTAAGTGCAGTTCTTTGGCAGTGTGTGTCACGTAGTTTGCGATTGTTGCAATGGCTGGTGTGAAAGAGCAATGTGCTTGAATCAAGTTTTGTTTCCTTCTTAACAATACAGCAGCAGAAACCCATAAGAAGTTGAAACAAGCTTTTGGTGGCAATGCCTTAGGCCAAATGCAGACCTACTACTGGTTTAACCATTTTAAAAACAGTCAAATGTTGGTTGATGACGATGATCACTCTGGGCATCCATCATTGAGCACCACCCCGGAAAATGTCACAAAAGTTCAGGTGGTGATCCGTGAAGACCGCAGGTGGACTATCCATGACATTTGTGGCATTGTAGGACTATCGTATGGCACGTGTCAGCAGATTTTGTCAGACGAGTTGAATATGAGAAGGATTGCGGCCAAGTTCGTGCCATGGTTACTGAGTGAAAACCAAAAGCAGCATCGCATGGAAATTAGCAGAGATCTTCAAGAATGGGTCAGGAGTGATCAAAACTTCTTTTCTACAGTCGTCACTGGTGACAAGAGTTGTGTAAATAGGTATGACCCAGAAACCAAGCAATGATCATCCCAGGGGAAGAGCCCATCTTCGCCCCGACCGAAGAAAACCCGACAAGTAAATGAGTGAGACCTTGCTGATCTGTTTTTTTAGACATTGATGGGATTATATATAAGGAATTCTTCCCTACTGGCCAGACTATCAAGGTGAAGTTCTACTGCGACATCCTGAGGTGGTTAAGGGAGAAAACATCAGGAGAAAACATCCAGAGAAGTGGCGCACAAAGAACTGGGTCATTCATCGTGACAATGGACTGGCCCACACACATCTCTCACTGTGGGGCAGTTTTTGGCATCCAACACGACAATCACCCCCACCCCCCTTATTTACCAGGCTTAGCCCCCTGTGACTTCTTCCTCTTTCCAAGAATGTAAATCAAGCTGAAGGGTAGAGGATATCCAAACCGAATCGCAGGCAGTGCTGAACATTATGACGAAGAAAGACTTTCAGGATACATTCAAATCATGGGAAAAGCACTGGGATTAGTGTTTACGCTTTCAAGAGGACTACATTGAAGGTGAAGATGAATAATTTATTTTATAAATACATTTCGGGAACTTTTGGGTAGCACCTCGTATAGATGCTTGCCTCATAATATGATTCCTGATGGTACAGCATTTGTAACTGTTATGAGATCAGGAGACTGATCTCACAACTAAGATTAATCTAAGGTTATTATGTAAGCAGTAAGTGATTTGATCTGATTTATTGACATTGTTAGTCAGATTAAGTGTATGCAGATAGGTGACTACACTTGCGATTAAATTATTTGCTTCACATAAGCACATGCTCAAGTTTTGATGGCTGAAAGTCAGCTTTTGTCACTGGATGGAAGGACGAAGCATCCCCAAGACAGAAACTGAATAGAGAAATGCATAAATTTCTAAAATTATTTCAATGCCTGAATTGAAAATAACCATGCAATCTTTACTAAAAAAAAGTCTTTTCCACTCATTTTGTTTCCCCCCCCCCCACAAGCAAATTGTTTTTTTTAAAGATCAATAACAAATCATTATTATATCTCTTATATCATCATTATCTTTTCCATTTGCTCATTCCATTTGACAAGCAAAACAAACAATTAAAAAGCTGACACTATAAAATATCACTCATAAAGTGTACTGTACATGTTTAGATGCAAATTATTCATAAAGCATATATAGCACTTTTTGATGTGAAAACATCTTTGGTGGCGCCTACTAAATTTTGGATTTTAGTAAAACCAATCTGTCACGATTTTGTGACACGGAAATGACATCATTTGATGTCACTTCTGGTTTTCTGACAAACTGGAAATGACGATTTTGCAACGTGAAAATGATGTGTCTCGAAATCATAACAGAATAGTGAATTCCAAGAGGACGAAAGAGGTGTCAATCAGAGTTGTCAATAATGGAAATGACATCATTTCTGGTTTGCCGATTTGATCGACAAATGTGTCGCAAAATGACGATTTTCTGACACGTCATTTCCATGTCGCAAAATCACGTATTGACACATCTGTCATTTAACTGGCATTATTTTCTTCTAACACATGATGTATGCTTGTGAGTTTGAAGCTACCTGAAGCCTCACTAGTGGAAACAGACACTAACTTGTTGATCATTGCAATGGCATCTTCTTTGTTCTCATCCAAAGGATCTTTGGGAACATTATTTAGCCACTGCAAAATGTGCATATGTGGACTATTGCAATGTTGAAATTCTATGCGCCTCTAAAAGTTAACAATGTAAAATTGACCAAATGGGCTATAACATTTTGACTGCAATATGTTCATAATTACATCCACATCTTCTTGAAGTATATCACAGAAGTTATAGCATCTTTGTCCACTAGTGTCACCTTCTGCATGAAATCAATGTCGTTCACATCGTCCTCGCTAATATCGTCCAACCTCGACCTGGTCGAGGTTGGAATTGTCCTTAGGAATGCCAAATTGTTTTTGATAAAGCTGTTAATGTATTCTTTGGATTGAACTTACTCGGGGGTCAGTTTTATATCTTTACCTATGTATTTGAAAGCCACCATCAAAGAGTCTCTTGTTCTCAATCTCATTACCTTCACTGCTATGTAAAGGAGATGATATGGAGTAACACCACATCGGTCAGTTCGTCTGAGCTCACTCGCTGCCATCACGAACAGAGTCACATGTAAATTCTCTCTGAGTGTTCTGAATTGTCCAAGATAAATGCTGGGAAAGGGCAGTTTTTCTGAGTGCTCATCAAACAGTAAGCTCTGTGGTATGTTAGTTTCTCCTGGGGTGATTCTAAGATATTTATCATCGCTCCACAACAATATTTGCTGTTGAG
Source organism: Mastigoproctus giganteus (assembly GCF_048544385.1). Lineage (NCBI taxonomy): Eukaryota > Metazoa > Arthropoda > Arachnida > Uropygi > Thelyphonidae > Mastigoproctus > Mastigoproctus giganteus. Next base: position 73,100,804 of record NC_143582.1, on the reverse strand, counting down.
CAATAAGACTCAACTCAATTGTAACTGCTTTGCTTATGTTGTCTTTAGCAAAATTAATTTCCATGTCACTGTCATCAAAGAATGACTGATCTATCATGATTTGATACAATCGATGACCAAATATTGAAGCCATACCTTAACCACTTGCTTTCTTACTAACCCGATCAAATAGCTGGACATGGTGTATTTTCTTGCATTTTATATGCACAAATAAGGTGCCTGAGTCACTCATATGGACAATACAGCATTCTGGGCCAAGTGATCAATGTGCCTGTTTCAGTCAATCTCCCTTGGCAAGCGATGGCCATCATATATTGATTGATTGTTGTTGTTGTTATTTAGCTTAACGACACAAGGGCTACTGAGGCCAAATTGTGTCTGCTCATAGTTTATTTAGTCGAAATATAACACTGTTGATGTTAAATTAAATACTCCTATATAGGCCAATACATTTTAAAAATATTACAAGTTCATTTATGCTTGCTTCATTTCCCAGGATATGAGTTAAATCATGTGAGAGGTTCAACGTAGAGACAGACTGGAAAGTGTTTGACCGTATGGTTGAATATAGGGGACAATCAAAGAGGAAATGCCTAACAGTAAGTTGACTGTCACAGGATGAACACTGGGGTGGATCTTCTCCCAGTAGCAGGAACAGATGAGTATGATGAGTGTGTCCAATTCTGAGTCTTGCCAGTACTACTTCCTCTCGTCTGTTTTGTCGAAAGCCTGAGAGCCACAGCTTTGGTTCTTGCTTTATCTGGTAAAGTTTATTGTTGGTGTTTCTTTTCCAGATCTGTGACCAATTGTCGTCACTTGCTTTGCGAATAACAGGCTTATAATCAGTGTAAGGAACCTGAGGATGTTCTGGAACAGCTGGTTGAGGATTTTTAGCTGCAAGATCCGCACTTTCGTTTCCCGGAATACCAGAATGGCCAGGGATCCAGCAAAAACTGATTGATTGATTAGACACACTGCAGGAAAATAGCTGAGAATGAATGTGTTTCAAGGTAGGATGAGAAGATGAAAAATTCTTCCTTATGGCAGAAACAGCACTGAGCGAGTCAGTGTAAATTATGACAGGTGCAGGTGAGATGGAAAGTTCAATAATTTTACTGAGTGCTAATTTGATGGCATATAATTCGGCTGTGAAGACGCTGCAGACTAATGGTAGTGAGGCAGTAACCGTTAGAGAAGGAAAAACTGCAGCTGCACCAACCGCAGTAGCTGTTTTGGATCCGTCAGTATAGACTTTACAGGCATGGGAGTTCAGAGTAGTGTGAGCTAAGTGCAACTGCCTGATATTAAAGGAAGGTACAGTATTCTTTCCCCACTCCAAAAAATGTGTATCGTGGGAGGAAGAAACGTATGTCCAAGGTGGCACAGGTGCAGTTGTGTCCTGAAAAATATCGCTTAAATTGATATTCCAACTCTGAGAAAGCTCTTTAATCCTGAGTGAAGCAGGTCTGTTTTCACTTGGCTTGCTGTCATATAACAAATCCCACCGAGTATTATAAAGATACTCCCAACTGGGGTGAGATGGAAGACTCTGGATCTTAGCAGCATAGTGGAGCAGTAATGATTTCCTACGAAGATGTAATGGAGGATCATGTGCTTCGATATAGAGACTCTGGATTGGAGAAGTCCTAAAAGCGCCCAATGCAGTCCTGAGAGCACTGTGCTGGACAATATTTAGACGTTGTAAAGTAGTGCTCCTGGCAGAGTCATACACCGGACAACAATAATCTAGCCGTGACCGGATTAAAGTTCTATAAAGATGCAATAGTGTATACCGATCAGCGCCCCATGACATAGCCGAGACTGATCGCAGTATATTCAGATGCTTTAGACATGTATTTCTTAAATGAGAGATGTGAGCTTGAAAATTCAGCTTGCTATCTAATATCACTCCAAGGAATTTAACGGTACTTACAAGCGGGATTGGAGTATGGTTTATTTGTAATTCCGGATCGGGATGGAGAGCTCGTTTCTTGCAAAAGTGGGTGAGAGTACATTTCTTTTCTGATAGTCTGTAGCCATTCCGTGAAGTCCACGATTGTATTTTGGTAATAGCAAGTTGGAGCTGCCGTTCGATGGTGTTCATACTTTGAGATTGACAAGAAATTGTAAGGTCATCTGCGTACATGTAAGTTTCAACAGTTTTTGGGATGTCTCGTGTTATGCTGCTAACTCGGATTGAAAATAGTGTTGGACTAAGTATCGATCCCTGCGGGACTCCTTCTTCCTGAATGTGGGATGCAGAGAGTACATTTTTATATCGGACCTGAAAAGAACGCAATTGCAGAAAATTTTGAATTATTTTCGGCAAATGGCCTCTAAACCCCAAGTGGTAAAGGTCCATAATAATCCCATGACGCCATGTAGTGTCAAATGCCTTTTCAAGATCTAGGTTGACCATGACTAGATGTTGTTTCATGACAAAGGCATTTCGGATATGAGATTCGGCTTTGATAAGCACGTCCAGAGTTGATCTATTCCTCCGAAAGCCATACTGATGATCTGGAAGGAGATTTTGTGACTCCAGGATGTAAGTAAGCCTAGTGTGAACCATTCTTTCGAAAATTTTACCCAGGCAGCTCGTAAGAGATATTGGCCTATAGTTTTCAACACAGGAATGATCTTTTCCTGGTTTTGGTAAAGCAATAATGAAAGAATGACGCCAGGAAGAAGGATAGGCATTTTCGGAGAATATCCGATTATAAAAGATTAACATGGTACTCAAATCTTCTTGAATTAAATGCTTCAGCATAACATAATGAACTCCATCTGGGCCTGCAGCACTGCTTGAAGATCTGTTTAACGATTCTTGAAGTTCTATGAATGTAAAGGGTTGGTTGTACGGGAAAGAGCGGTGCGTGAAAAAGTTGATTTTATATCGTTCTGCACTAGCTTTGATGTTCTGAAATGTGGACCCATAGGAGGCAGAAGCAGAGATTGTAGCAAATGATTCAGCAAGTGCATTAGCAACTTCTTCAGCTGTAGATAGGTCTTTTCCTTTCCAATGAAGTATTGGAGAGGGCATACGAGCGAATTTCCCATTTAGTGCCTGTATTTTTTTCCAAATGAGGCGTGTGTCGGTGTCTTTTGTGATTGTTGAGGCAAAAGCGATCCACGAGTCTCGTTTCGCTTTCCGTCTAATCTGCCTTGCTTTTGCTTTAAACCTTTTATAAGCAATGAGGTTATTTGTGGTGGGATTCTTACGGAAATTATTCCAAGCTCGGTTTTTTTCCTGTTTGGCAGTGAAGCAATCTGCATTCCACCAGTGATTTCGGTGATTGTGATATGTCTTGGATTTTGGAATGTAGGTATTTGCTGCAGTCAGAATCTGATTGGTGATGTAAGTATTTACATCATCAATAGGTTCTTTTTTAACGTAAAGTCTATCTAGAAGTATTTGAGCAGAATAGCCATCCCAGTTCGCCTTTTTAAACTTCCAAGAGGATCGTTTATCAGGATTTGGTGTTACTCCTGTTTGTAAGGAGCAAATGATCGGAAAGTGATCACTGCTAAAAGGATCAGTTAATACAGACCATGTCATGCTTGGAAAGATGGAAGGTGAGCAAACTGACAAGTCAATTTGAGAAGTAGATCCTGTAGGTAAGTGGATGTATGTAGGAGATCCAGAGTTTAATAAATTTAGGTCATTATTATTTATAAATTCCTCGATCAACTTGCCTCTTCTGTCCATTGTAGCTGATCCCCACAATGGATGGTGTCCATTAAAGTCACCGAAAAGACAAATTGGAGTTGGAAGTTGTGCGATGAGGTTGTCAAGTTCTGATTGGGCCAGTGATAGAGATGGTGGAATGTAAATCGAAACAATGGTAACTGAAATACCAACTGCAATCCGAGCTGCCACAGCTTCTAGGCTGGTTCTTAATTGGATCGGTCTGGACGGTATGTTAGTATTTACAAGAATGGCTACTCCTCCACGGGCAGGAGACTCTGGGCTTCTGTCTCGTCTGTATATCATAAAATTTGAGAATTTCGGCGAAACTTGGGGTGACAAGAATGTTTCCTGTAGGCATATACCTATGGGATTAAACTGAGAGATTAAATCCCTTATGTCATCAGAGTGGCTGCTTAGTCCTCTACAATTCCACTGTATGATGTTAGGCATTATTTTGGTTTGGCTGAAGATGATTCATCTGACTGTTTTTTATGTGCAGGGCATTTTTTTCGGTCTTTTTTTGGGAATAATGGACGTCCAGTATCCATAGTGTCATTGGCATGGAGTTCTAGGATAGGGTCTTCATCATTTTGGTGTACATCCACTTCCATAGTGTTGGTTGTTGGATCAGTTTCCTTAGATTCTTTATTGGGTTTCAATCTTTCCGCATCATTTGAGACTGTCACAGTAGCAGTTGGGATACTAATTGGGGTGTTGGTGGCATGGCTGGTTTTAGTTTTAGAATTTTCTTTTCCAGTGGTTGATAAGGTTGTTTTAACCCAATTAGCTAGCGAGACGTTGGGCGGTATTGAGACATCTGTTTGAATTGCAGTTGTTTGAAAACTGCGGGTTCGAGAGGCATATGATGGACTTGGCATGGTCAACATTATTTGTCTGCGTGCCTCAGGATATGGGACTTTATGTTCTACTTTGTATTTTTGGATTGTCCTACCTGTTTTCCACATCTCACATGATTTAGAAAAGGCGGGGTGATTGCCTTTGCAGTTGGGGCAAATGGGAATTGCGGCTGGACAATCTGCCTGTGTATGATCTTTTGCTCCACAAATAGGACAGATGGCGTCACCTCTGCATGCCTGCTGTGAATGGCCATATTTCTGGCATTTGAAACAGCGAAGAGGATTTGGGATGTATGGACGAATTCGACAATTTAAATATCCAGCTTTTACTGAGGATGGCAAATCAGGAGTACTAAAAGTTAAAATGATGGAACGAGTTGGAATGAGATTTCCATCTTTTTTGGTCATAATTCTTTTAGCAGCGATTACCTTTTGATGGCTAAGTTCTTGGACTAATTCCTCCTCAGACACTGTAATTAAGTCCCATTCTGTGATGACTCCTTTAGATGAATTTAAGGTATTGTGAGGAGTAACAGACACTGGTAATCCACCAAATGTAGCTGTTTTTAATAGCCACTCAGAATGTTTGGATGTGGCTGTTTCAACCAGGAGATCTCCTGATTGTAGTCGCTTCACCATTTTTGGTGACCCTGCAATAGATTCTAGATGTCTTTGAATCATAAATGGTGATAACTTGCCCACGGGCTGCGTGGACAGAGAGTGTATCACAAGAAAATTGGGGATGTCTGGACGCTGTGCTTCAGTTCAAAGCCTTTTTGGTTGATTGTCATTATCATGACAGGATTCTTGTCTTGAGCTTGGAAGCTCTAAGGGTGGAAAATTGTTTGAATCCATGATAGCTCCTTTTCGCCCTGGGGGTTTATCTTTACCACCCAGGTTTCCGGCCCCGCCACGGGGAGGCAGGAGCAGTGCCACGAGGTGACCAAGCGGCTGAGTTAGTAAGTTAGTACTAAGAGAAAAAAACAGAAAGGTGGCTTCCCTTTCTGGGCTTCTGCCTACTTCTTGTAGTGCGAGAGAGCTACTATGCTATAGAAATAAAGAAAACGGTTTTTCAAACTAAAATAGAAACTGTTCGCTCAAATGTTCTCTGTAGAAAAATGCTTTAGAAAACGCACTAGAATCGCTTGGCCACGGAACGCTTGGCACCCGGGGCCTCATATATTGATTGAAACAGGCACATTGATCACTTGCCCCAGAATGCCGTATTGTTCATATGAATGTCTCAGGTGCCTTATTTGCATGAAGAGTAAGTGAGGAGAAATAAGCTTCTTTGTCACTAAAACTTCGGTAAATGCAACGTAATTTCTGGGTAGACAAAGCCGTTCAACATAGACAGTGCTGGAATGGTGCTGTTCTTAATTGATCCTCTGCAGCTATTACACACAAGGATCCCGTTGACGTCAACATCAGGAAATATCGATGGTTCAACTGTTGATGATCCTGCTCAGGTAGCTAACAAACTAAATAAATATTTTGCATTGACATTCATACATGAGGAGTTATTCGAGGAGGGGAATGTCAGAGGTGTATTCAACTCTGGCAGTAAGCTAGATATTCTTGTAATAACTGAGAGTAAAATGGAGGAGAAATTGTAGAAGATAAACACAAGAAAGGCACCTGGGGTGGATGGGATCTATCCAGTTATATTAAAGGAGGCAGCAGAGGAAGTAAGCAAACCCTTAGCCATAATTATGAGAGCTTCCTTGGACTCAGGGGAGGTACCCATAGACTGGAGATATGCAAATGTGACCCCAATTCACAAAGGAGGATCAAAGGCTGACAAGTAGTTATAGACCTGTGAGTTTAACTTCTGTTCCAGGAAAATTAATGGAGGCACTGGTTAAAGAAGCACTGCAAGATCATCTAGACAAGACTTCAGTTATAGCTGGGACACAGCATGGTTTTGTTAAGGGGAAGTCTTGCCTGACCAATTTGATTGGATACTATGATGCAGTCACAAAAGAACTGGATGCAGGGAATAACTTTGATATTATATACTTGGATCTTAGAAAGGCGTTTGATACTGTTGCACATGGAAGACTGCTGCACGAATTGGAGCAGTGTGGTATTGGAGGCAAATTGCTGCTATGGATAAAGGGGTGGTTGAGGGGGAAAAGACAGAGAGTGGTAATCAATGGACACTGCTCATCGTGGACTAATGTTATTAGTGGAGTCCCTCAATATTATAAATAATATTGATGATGGTATATCAAGCGTAATGTCCAAGTTTGCAGACGATACAAAGGTTGGCAGGGTTGTTTAGGACACTACTGACGCTATTCTGCTGCAACAGGATCTTGAAAGGTTGAGCAGATGGGCTGAGAGGTGGCAAATGAAGTTTAACATTGACAAATGTAAAGTACTATATACGGCAAAAAGCAACCCCAGAGCAACGTATCAACTCTGTGGTACCACACTGACAGTGGTAGAGAATGAAAAGGACCTGGGGGTAATTGTGCAGGCAGATATGAAGTTCTCTGAGCAGTGCAGATGGGCTGCAAGAGTAGCTCATGGTGTCTTGTCAATGATATACAGATATTTTTCTAGCAGGGATAAAGAGGTGATTATTCCCTTGTATAAGGCAATGGTCAGGTCACACCTTGAGTACTACAGGTCCTGGGGGTCTCATTTCAAGAAGGATGTAGAGCTGCTGGAATGAGTACAGAGAAGGGCAACAACATTAGTGAATGGAACGAAGAGTTACTCTTATCAAGAAAGGCTTAAGTTTTGCAAATTACAGTGTCTGGAGACTAGGCACCGACGAGGTGATCTGATAGAAGTGTATAAATCCTTGAATGGTTCGAGCATGCTCAATGCTGATGGGATTCTTCCTCTTGCTCAGAATAATCACGGCGCCTCCATAGCCAGGTGGGAAGGAGCAGCAGTGCATAGCACTCGCTTCTTGATTAGACTGGGGTTCGAGCCCGTCACCACCAAATACAGAGGATGCGGAAAGGTCAGGGAATGACCATCGCATATCCCGGAGCAATATGGCCTTAGTTGCTAATGCTCCTAAAAATCAAATAACAAACACACAAACAGAATAATCACCGGAGAAAGCATAAATTCAAATTTAGGAAAGACAGATGGCATACATAGGGTATATTCTTACCCTATGTATGCCATATCCAAAAATTTCATTACTTCATACAGCATGTCCCACCCACTTTTTCTTACTATTGAATACACCATGAATTGTCAAACTAATAGAGCAAGCTTGTCTGCGAAAAGATCTAAACCTCCCAAGCACTTCCTAATTCATTTCACAAATATACATGGTCTCAATTGTAATCTCAACGATGTCCATTTCCACTTGCAGTCTGCCAAACCCCATGTACTTTTTCTGACAGAATCTCAGTTATCGGTTGATTCAACTACTGCTCATCTCAGATGCTTAGAAAATTATTCGCTGTATGATTCCTTTCGCCTCAAAGGTGGTACTTGTGCATATGTCCGTTCTGATATTCCCTGTCAGAGACTTGGCAATTTGGAATCTCCTCTCTTTGATCTTCTCTGGCTTAAAATCTCTCTACCTCATTGCGTCAAATTCATCTGTTGTCTCTACCGTTCTCCCACTTCCACTAATCATTTGAGCTCTTTGACTTCCTCTTTTTGCAGCTTGTCTTTCTCCAGTCCAACTTTCCTAACAGTGAGGTAATTTTCTTTGGTGATTTTAATGTTCACAACTCCAGCTGGCTGCCGTTTTCTGGTCACACTGACCCAGCTGGTCGAGATGCTGAGCTTTTGCAATTACTAATGACCTTGCACAGATTGTTCATTTACTTATAAGAATACCAGATAATCCTAATCATACAGCCAATATGCTTGATCTTTTTCTCACAAACAACCCTTCTAAGTACACAGTGGAAGTGAGAGGTCCTTTAGGCACTTCAGATCACAACTTGTTGATTGTCTCTTCTCCAATGGAACCTTTATCTCATGGCTATTCCCAATCTGGTGTTGTTTGGCATTACAAGAATGCAAAATGGGATGACCTGCAAGACTTCTTTTCTTCTTTTCCTTGGTCAGATTACTGTTTCAAAACTTCTGATGTCAACGTTTGCTCAGATCGTGTCAGTGAAATTATTCTTGCAGGAAGGAATCCTTTATCCCACACTCCACTTTAAAATGTCGTCCTTTAACTAAACCTTGGTTTTCCAATAAATGTGCTAAGGCTGTTCAAGAGAAGAATGTTGCATATTGTAATTGGCTTGTTTCTAATTCTCCAGTTTCATTTTCTACCTACACCAAAGCTCGGAACAATTGTAAAGCAGTTATTAATCAGTCCAAACTAGAGTTTGAACAGGCTAAGAGTAGAAAACTTGCTTCTTGCTCTAATGGTAGCCGAGCATTCTGGTCTCTTACCGAAGCTATTGGCCGCAACTTTTGCCCATCTCTGCTCCCACCTCTGTCCAAACCAGATGGTTCTGTTGCCACTTCAGCCAAGGATAAAGCTGACCTGCTAGCATCCCATTTTTCTTCCAACTCATGTATTAATGATCTTGGTAAAACACCTCCCACCATTCCCAACACGCTCCATTAAATGCCTCCTGTGGTCTTCCGTCAAAAGGATGTCAGAAGGATTTTGACGAATCTTGATGCTAAGAAAGCTCCAGATGGTATTTCTCCACTTGTTCTCTAAACCTGTGCTCCTGAACTTACTCCTATTCTTTGCCGCCTTTTTTCACTTTCTTATTCCAGAGGTGTTTTTCCTTCTGCTTGGAAATTTGCTCATATCCAGCCAGTTCCTAAAACGGGTGACAAATCCCTCCCATCCAATTATTGTCCCATTGCAATTACTTGTACTCTTTCTAAAGTAATGGAGAAATCAATTAACCGCCAACTCTTAAACTACCTAGAAACCTTCCAAGTGATCAATGATCGCCAGTACGGATTTCGTCAGTGTTGATCCACTGGTGATATTCTTGCTTATGTTACCCATTTATGGACTAATTCAATGGAAAGGTTCGGTGAAACACAAGTAGTTACTCTTGACATCTCAAAGGCTTTCAATCGTGTTTTGCATAAAGGTCTTCTAAACAAGCTTCCATCTTATTGTTTGCCAACTGTTTTTAGTAATTGGTTATCCAGTTTTTTCTGTGATCGCTCACTGATGGTAGATGGCTCTCTGTCTTCTAACTTCTCCACTAATGCCGGTGTCCCCCAAGGTTCAGTTCTTTCCCCCACTCTTTTCCTCTTGTATATTAATGACCTTCTTCCATTGACTGGAAATCCTATCCACAGTTTTGCCGATGATAGCACATTGCATTCCACTTTCCATTTTGAGAAACCTTGTCCTGCTCAATCAGCTTCAATTTCTTGAAAATCTGCTACCAATTCCTTACCCGATCTTCAGGTAATTCTCCAGTGGGGCAAAGACAACTTAGTTGTTTTCAACCCTTCTAAAACTCAGTCTTGTCTTATATCTCGCAAAAAGGATTCTTCTACTCCTATGCTTATCTTTAGTGACATTCCGATTTCTAGGAAAAATGATATATCTCTTTTGGGGATTACCCTGACTTCTAATCTCTCTTGGCACAAGCACATTACAAATATTGCTTCCTCCACATCTAAAAAACTTGGTTTTCTCTTTCGCTCTCAGCGTTACTTTTCTTCCAAACAGCTGCTCACTCTGTATAAATCGCAAATCCGCCCTGCCATGGAATATTGTTCCCACATCTGGGGTGGTGCCCCCAAAACCTCTCTCAGGCTTCTTGATTCCATTCAGAAGAGGGCAGTTAGGTTAATTAATGATTCATCTCTAACAGTCTCTCTCCAATCGCTCTCTCATAGACGTACTGTTTCTGCTGCATGCCTCTTCTACAGATACTTCCATGGTCACTGTTCTTCTGAATTGGCTTCTATAATTTCCGCTCTCTCTTTCAAAACGGTCCAAACATGTGCCGCCACCAGCCAACATCCATTTACTGTCCAACTTCAAACTCACAGAACCAACTTTTCATCTTCCTCATTTATTCATTCAACTGCCGTTTTCTGGAACAACCTTCCTTCATATGTATTTCCTGAAAATTACAGTCTACAAAAGTTCAAGTCCAATATCAACAAATATCTTCTTTCGTCTTCTCAACCTCCAACCCAAGCACAGTACTAAGTACTATTGGTTCTAATACCTCTCGTGTTTGGGGTTTACATAAAAAAAACAAAAAAAAAAGGATAGATGTGCGAAAATTTGCCTTTAGCCAGCGGTAGTTGGTTGGTGGAACAGACTTCCATCCCTTGTTGTGGAAGCCGATAGCCTAAATAAATTTAATGCTCAGCTGGACAGGTATTTCGAACGAACAGAGGTGTGAAGTGGAAGTTTTTTTTTTTTTTTTTTCTTTTGGCTGATGCTGCATAAGCTTGCTTTTTTGCATCATATGCCTCTACTAATGCTAATGCTAAATGCTGTTTCCCGATGTTGACGTCAACTAGTAACTAAGGCCATATTGCTCCGGGGATATGTGGTGGTCATTCCCTGACCTTTTCGCATCCTCCGTATTTGGTGGTCAGAGGCTCGAACCCCAGTCTAATCAAGAAGTGTGTGCTGTGCACTGCTGCTCCTGCTCACCTGGCTATGGAGGCACCCCCATCAGGAAATGCAGTGTTTATCAGTGGTACATCTTTAGCAGCTGGTTTCTTTGTGTTGTTTTCGAACCATAGACGATTACAAAAACGTAGCATACAGAACAGAAATCATTTTCCATACATATCTTTTAAAATTCTCGATGCGTGTTCTTATGTAAATAGTAGTTGGTGTAAGGAAAAGGAGCTTGATCATTTAAACTCATTTGCTTTGCAATTGGAGAAATGTTCCGTTGTACATAATTAATACTCATTTCCTGTACATTATTGTTAGATGAAGCAGCGGCATTGCTGGTTGAAGGCACTGCAAAATCCAACACTTGATTTTCTCTTGGTCTTTTATGCAATCTCAATAGTATTTGTCATTTTTGCTTGCTCATTGCTACCCCCATCTTTATTCTGTTAGGTTGGCTTGCTCGATAATCAAAACAATGCTCTGCATTTGACTTCGGCATTGTTGAACACAAAGGCTATAGCAGTGTGGCATTCACAGTCACTTTATACTCAGAAAATTATATATGTGAAAACATCTATAGTGGCACCTAACGATGGAATGTAATGAAAATGCAGATTGCAACAATACAAATATTTGTATTGTTGCAATCATACTATTCAACAAATGGCTACAATGAAATGGTAATTACGCTATTGGCTTGGATTTCGCTAACCTCTTCCAAACATTGATTCGGTAGAGTAAGTAGCAGGCATGTGCATAAAACATTATATCATTCATACTAAATATTTCGGACTGAAGTAAGATGCTAATGTTACTAACATGGATTCGGTAGAGTAAGTAGTGGGCATGAGCATAAAATGTTACATCACTCATAAATTCGGTTGTATCTGTTCGATTTTAACATGGTTCTGCTTTTGATCAAAGATGTTTTCATGTAAAACATCTTTCATGAGTACAGGGTGCACACGCGGTTTTTTTTTTTGTTGGGAAGAAACACATCGAACTTTGCAAAAAATTTACTCCAATTAGTAGTTCAAGACACAGAACCTTCTCTGACAGAATTTAATCAACATCATTTGAATTTTGTCATGAATGGAAGCTCTACACTTAACTTTTTACAAAAGGAGCAGTTTATGTGTCAAGTGTACCAAATCGAACAAGTTTAAAAATGTATACAGTGCAGAAAGTTAACAAATTAAATGATGTAGCATTAGTAGAGGCATATAATAAAAGAAAGCAAGCTTTACAGTATCGGCAAAAAAAAAAAAAAAAACACCCTTCCCATTTCACACATCCATTAGCTACAAATGTTTATCTAGTTCTGCCTTGAATTTATTTAAAGCTGTCAACTTCTACAACAACAGATGGAAGTTTGTTCCAGCAATCAACCACCCGTGGCTAAAGGCAAATTTCCGCACATCTATTCTACAACTGTCTTTCCTCAATTTCAGTTTATTTGTAATCTGAGCAAGGGGAAGAATCCCATGTACACATGCAGATACAAAAATATTTTAGTTTATCAGTAACCCGAATAGGAACATCAATAGTTACACCATTTGCATTCAGCAGACTAATGTGATTTATCCTTTTCCTTATAGTGTTAATATAAGCTAAGAATTCAATGCAAAGAACTATGTGGTGTATCAGACATACTTCTTTGCATTCTTATCCAAACAATTTTCATGATTTGCTTTAACACTCCAAACCCCCTTTAGTAACTTGATAGCAGACTAGTTTATATTTACTGTAGACTTCTTTTTTTCCCTGATAATTTATAATCATCCCATGCATTTTTCTTTTCTGCCATTAGCCTTAATCAGTTCATCTAACATCCATTTAAGTCTAAACCTTGAATAGTATTTCTTAGTTGGTATAAAAAGCTTAGTAGCTTCTATGATTACTTCCTTGAACACTTTACATCAGTGTTCTCATTTGTTAATGTCAGCTGGTCCTACCGAAAATTGTAAATAACCTTTGTAAAAATAAAATCTCTTCCCTTCACCTGATAATAATTACACCTTTAAACAAATCCCACATTGGTACACTGATCACTACCGCCTAGTGGTTTCTTTATCTGAAAATACTTAATGTATGAAGAATCACTGCTTATAATAATATCAAGAGTATTACTTTATTTTATTGCCTCTCTAATGTGTTGGTATAGAAGACAGTCATCCAATGATCCAGGAATTTTCTGTTACTGAGGGAATGACTAATCCACAAGTACACCAATCAATAACTGAAAAGTAACAATGCCCCATGATAAGACATTGATTTATTTGACCATTCTGTCTGTTTGCATAGCTGTTCAATATATTCATCACAGCCAATTGGCATATAACATTGTACTTCTGTTCTCATTTTTGTTTTCACAGTGTTAAGATCACACCAGACTGCCTCAACATTGCACTGGCAATCCATGTCAGTCTGGTGTATTGCCCTATAATCTATGTGCTTCTTAACCAGCACTATACCCTCCTCCTTCTCCTCCTCCACGTGTCCTGGCTGTCATTTCTGTACATGTACTTGCTGTATATAAATTCTGCATCCTCTTTTGTTAGAGGAGCAACATGTTTTTGATATCCCTGTGATATCCACATTTCATGACTGAATCAGTGAAATGACTGACAGAATTATTTGCAAAAATTGACCCAGATGAGCACCAGTTTTGTCCAGTTTCATCTCTTAAAACCTAACAGTCTCACTTTTTTTCTTTTCTTTTTTTTTTTTTTGAGTTTATGTACTAACTTCTGAATCATTTTCCTGTATGGAATGTGGATACCAAGAAATGTCATCCTAAATTCAGTGTGACTTCCTAGCATAATTATGCAGCATGTAGCAGCCATACATGAAAACTTATTGCTCTGAATGCTGGTCTAATCAAGACGCGAGTGCTACGCACTACTGCTCCTGCCCACCTGGCTACAGACGTGCCTTAGTATAACATGGAAATACTGAATACAAATGGGGTAACTATTGATATTCCTACATGGATTACTGATAAATTAAACAAATATTTTTTATCTGTATGTACACATGAAAAATTTCTTAGGGATGGAGATTCTAGGAGTGTACTTAAGGGAATTAAATGATTTTATGATAACTGATAGGGAAAATAAAACAAAAATTACTGAAAAATCTAAAAGTAAATAAAGCAATTGATGCTAATGGAACTATTAATTTATATTAAGAGAGGAAATAAAAGCGATAAGCAAACCTTTAACCATAATTGAGAAGCAGAAATGGAAAGTGCCATAAAATTAATTTGTCATTTTTTTCCATATATCAGTTGTACGTGCCTTGCTTGACAGTCTAGTGAATGTGGAAATTTCCAGAGAATAAAGGTTTAGTGAAAATTCTACCAAAAGAATATGCTACTGTGATAGCGACTTAGAGACTGATGAAAGTGCCAGCGCCCGCCCTCAGTCATTGTGCTCTTATGAGTTTTGTTTACAGGGTTGTGTCTTGAATTTTGCATAGTTTTTATTTTCTAATCTAGTCTTATGTACCACAACTAGGCTAAGATTTGTGTTAAACGTTTGAGTTGTTTGCAATTCCCTCAGTAGTGTGTAGTTTGAAACATTGTATTTCTATTCCTTTGTCATCGTGTCTAACCTCGCTTCCATACCCACCTATTTCATCTTCCAAACCTGTGAGGATAAACAAGACACATCAAAGAAAAGATAGGCTGTTATTTGGTTTTTTTTTTTAGGAGCATTAGCAACTAAGGCCATATTGCTCCAGGATATGCAGTGGTCATTCCCTGCCCTTTCTGCATCCTCCGTATTTGGTGGTGACGGGCTCGAACCCCGCTCTAATCAAGAAGTGCGTGCTACGCACTGCTGCTCCTCCCCACCTGGCTATGGAGGTGCCGAAAAGATAGGCAAACTAGATGTAAAGCTGGTAAGCCCTACACAACTTCTTCAGGGAAACAAATCCCTCTGGGAAAAACCACTATCACATTTACACTTCTGATGAAGAATAAATATGCTTACAAGACTGTCTCCAAGGAGTATAGAGACACGTTTTCTTCAGTTCTATAACTTAACTGACAAAGAACAAGGAACATATAACACGAATTGGCTTGAACTTGCAAAAAATAGGTAGGCTGTGTCATGGAAACTACAATGACCTGACCAACACCAAAGACAAAACACATTTTGTTCCACTATTCCCAATGGTAATGATGGTGAGCACATTCAAGTTTGTAGTAAGACATTCAAAGACATTTTTGCTTTGACTGGTCGGCTCCTACAGACTGTTCAGTAAAAAAAAGAAAAGAAAAGAGGGGAATTACTGCTGTACACAGATAAAAGGGGAAGAAAACTAGAGTGTAGTGCACATAAATTTAAGTTTACTAATTATGACAAAACTCTAGTTTGTTGTCACATTGTCATTTCCTAGTGAAGTAATGTCAAAATCAAAAAAAGAATACTTGAGTCCCAACTTAAATATAATGTACAGAGCATTTAAAGAAAAATATTCACAGAGTCAAATTTCACTTAAATATTACAGAAGTGTTTTGAAGAAAGACTTTCCTAATCTCACATTTGGAAGACCTAAATCAGATGCTTGTAACCATTGTGATAAGCTCAATGCTGCAATAAAAGCTGCTTCATTTCCTGGTATCAAACAGCAAGCTAATAACGAACTGCAGGTACACCAACGAAAAGCAGAAAAGATTCGGACCATAATGAAAACTGATACCACAGACAACAGTTGACTGGTAGCTTAACTGCTGTCTGTGCTGTGGACATGCAGGAAGTACTACAAGTTCCTACACTTACAAATTCCAGAATGTTTTACTTGTGCCAGTTGTCGTGCTACAACCTCTACGTACTCAACTTAACAAATAATAACAGCTACATGTGTGGCATGATGGTATCTCTAGATGGAGAGAAAATGAAATCGCATTAGGCTCTTTCGAGGGATGTCTAAATAACTAACACTAGACGTCATCATACGGGCCGACAACTGTGTGGCCCAAAACAAAAACCGAATGCTATTCTTCGCTATGATTTTACTTAATGGCCAAAACAATTTTTGATATTACTGAAATTAAATATTTTGTTCCAGGGCATAGTTTTATGGCCTGTGACAGGACTTTGGAAGAAAAAGAAGTTCATGAAAGTCATAATCCCTGATGAGCTGAAAGAAGTTTGGCGTCTCCGTAGCCAGGTGGGAAGGAGCAGCAGTGCGTACCACACGCTTCTTGATTAGACCGGGGTTCGAGCCCGTCACCACCAAATATGGAGGATGCGGAAAGGTCAAGGAATGACCACCGCATATTCCGGAGCAATATGGCCTTAGTTGCTAATGCTCCTAAAAAAAAAAACCAAACAAACAAAACAACAAAACTGAAAGAAGTCATCAAAAGTGCAAAATGTTTTTACCTTTTGTGACAGTTAAAATTGGCACAGATTTCTTCGATTTTGTGACAGTTAAAATTGGCGCAGAGGATTTCTTCAATTTTGTGACAGTTAAAATTGGTGCAGAGGATTTCTTCGACTTTGTGACACTGGCTGATGACTTATAAGCACCACTAAACTAAGCATAAGTAAAGCATCACAAATCAGAGTGACAACAATAATAACAGCTATATGTGTGGCATGATGGTATCTCTGGATGGAGACTAGTTTTAATTCATGTATTCAGAATTTGCAGATAAAGGAACCACTAGGTGGTATGATCACAGTGTACTGATGTGGGATTTACTTAAAGATATAATTACCATCAGGGGTAAAGGAAAGGGTTTTTGCTTCCATAAAGGTGAATACAGTGGTCTCAGACAGTTTTTAAATTCTGTACAGTGGGATCAACTGACGCTGTTACCAACAGTAAATTCTAAGTGGGAAGCATTCAAGGAATTAAATATGGATGCTATGAAAAGTTTCATACCTATTAAAAAAATCGTTCAAGGTTTAGACCTAAATGGTTATCAAATTAACTAATGAGACTCGTGACAGAGAAGAAAAATGCATGGGATGCGTATAAATTATCAAGCGACTCAGAAGCCTATGGCAGCTATAAGCTAGTCTGTAATCAGGTCACAAAGGAGGTTAGGCAAGCGAAGGCAGATTACGAGAAATCCTTGGAAAAGGATGCTAAGAAAAACAGCAAGGATTTCTTTACTTATATAAACTCTAAAAGGAAGGGGATGAATCTGATTGGTCCACTTGATATTGATGGTTCGACTGTTGATGATCCTGCTCAGACAGCAAACAAACTGTATGAGTATTTTGCATCTACATTCACACATGAGGAGTTAATAAGGTTTGAAAATGCCAGAAGGTTATCAAAATGTAGCAGGGTGCTTAATGATTTTGTAATATCTTATATTATTAGTGATGATTTTGTAATAAGATTTTGTATTGCTTAATGATTTGTAATTTTGTAATAATGATTTGCTGCAGTTTTGTCTAGATTATCCTGCAATGCATCTTTAACCAGTGACTCCATTATTTTACCCGGAACAGAAGTTAAACTAACTGGTCTGTAATTACTCAGGGGAGGTCCCCACGGACTGGATATGTGCATATGTGTCCCCAATTCACAAAGAGGGATCGAAGGGTGACACGAGTAATTACAGACCAGTTAGTTTAACTTCTGTTCTGGATAAAATAATGGAGTCACTGGTTAAAGATGCATTGCAGGATAATCTAGACAAAACTGCAGCAATAATTCAGACACAGAATGGGTTTGTTAAGGGGAAGTCTTGTCTGCCAATTTTGATAGGATATTATGATGTGGTTACAAAGAAACTGGATGCAAAAAATAATTTTGATATCATATATTTGGATTTCAGGAAAGCTTTTGACACTGTTGCGCATGGAAGACTATTGTTCAGATTGGAGCAGAATGGTATTAAGGGTAAGTTGCTACAATGGATAAAAGGATGGTTGAGTGGGAGAAGACAGAGGATGGTAATCAACGGGTGCTGCTCTTCATGGACTAATGTTATTAGCGGAGTCCCACAGGGTTCGGTGTTGGGCCCACTGTTGTTTTGTATATTTATCAATGATATTGATGAAGGTATATCAGGCTTAGTGTCAAAGTTTGCAGATGATACACAGGTTGGTAGGGCTGTTAATGACAGTAATGGCAGTGTGCTACTGCAACAGGATCTAGAAAATTTGGGCAGATGGGCTAAGAAGTGGCAACTGAAGTTTAACCTTGACAAATGCAAAGTACTGCATATGGGTAGAAGTAACCCCAGAGAAACGTACCAACTGTGTGTTATTACAGTTAAGGTGGTAGAAAATGAAAAAGACTTGGGAGTAATTGTGCAGTCAGATATGAAGTTTTCTGAGCAATGCAGACAGGCTGCAAGGGCAGGTCATGGGGTTTTGTCAATGATATATAGTAATTTTGCTAGCAGGGAAAAGGAGGTGATTGTCCCTCTGTATAAGGCAATGGTCAGGCCAAGCCTTGAGTACTGCGTACAGGTCTGGAGGCCTCATTTTAGGAAGGATGTAGATTTGCTTGAGTGTGCACAGAGAAGGGCAACAAGATTGGTGAGGGTTATTGTTGTTATTTGGTTTTTAGGAGCATTAGCAACTAAGGCCATATTGCTCCGAGAATATGCGGTGGTCATTCCCTGACCTTTCTGCATCCTCCGCATTTGGTGTGATGGGCTCGAACCCCGGTCTAATCAAGAAGCATGTGCTACGCACTGCTGCTCCTTCCCACCTGGCTACGGAGGCGGCCAGATTGGTGAGGGGAATGAAGGGATCCTCTTACCAAGAGAGGCTTAAGTTCTTCAAATTGCAGTGGCTGGAGACTAGGCACCTGTGCAGTGATCTGATTGAGGTGTATAACGCTTTGAATGGGTTGAGCCCTTCTGTTGCCACATACCATCCGGGAGAGCCTTTACTCACCTCAAGCATTGATGAGCTGTGGTCATCCAACACTTCACCGGTGATTCATGGGTTTCCCCTTCTCGAACCACTTTTGGTAGGTACTAACCACAGATGAACGTGAGTATCTCACCAGCCACGCCGTTTCGGATATGCTCTGACCCAGTCATCTGGCCATTACAATTTGGCCTTTGTCAAACTCACTTAAGTGCACTACCTTTCCCATCTGAAGAAGAAGAGTAACACTGGTTAATGGAGCTCAGTATCAGGTGATTTTTATACCGTGTCCCGACATGTGCATGTGCCGTAATTCACCTGTTGTTGCTTTGATTTGCATAACAACCTGCTGGTCATAATGTTTTGGCTCATTGGTTTAAGTGGGCTGCATAAATTGCCAAGTAATCACTTTCAGACTGCAGTCAAACTATATTGTAGTATTATTTCTTCTCCTGTCTACCACCACCCTCTCATTAAAACCTAAACCACCACCAAATCGCAGTGGCTGGAGACTAGGCACCTGCACGGTGATCTGATTGAGGTGTATAAGGCCTTGAATGGGTTGAGCACGCTGAATTCTGATGGGATCCTTCCACTGGGGGCATAAATTCAAATAAAGAAAAGACAGATGTAGAATAGATGTGTGGAAATTTGTCTTTAGCCAGCGGGTGGTTAATTGCTGGAACAAACTTCCATCTCGTTGTGGAAGTTGATAGGTTAAATAAATTTAAGGAGGAACTGTACAGGCATTTGGAGGGAATGGTGTGATTTTTTTTTTTTTTTTTTTTTTTGCTGATGCTGCATAAGCTCATACACTTGCTTTCTTGCATCACATGCCACTACTACTACTACTACTACTACAAGTCATCTTCTTTCAATGAACTTTTTGACTAGGAGATCTTCACCATTTTTCTGTTTAAGAAAAACAAAAAACGAAAACAGCTACCTTCAATAATGATGCTTCTCAATATAACAAATAAGCATGAAATTAGTCAAGAAAAAAAAAAAAAAAAAGAGAGAGAGAGAGAGACCTTTTGGAGCTATGCTCCTTTTTGAGCAATGAGGAAAAAAAAACTTTATTGAGGACTTTTTTTTTTTTTTTAGGGGGACACAAAGGAGATAATGAGTGTTATGATATGGACAGTTACTAAAAAGCTACTATGTTAAAATCTGTATTTTTAGACTTCATTTATTATTATTTTTTTTAATAAAAAAAAAATTAATCACTATCTGGGTTATTCTTGCTTCCAGTTTTATCCCTCCCCCTCCCAAACAAGCCTAGCTTACAAAATTTATTCATATGGATAAATCAAAATCATAATGGTTTTCTTCAAACAAAGTATTTTTCCCTAAGCTTTGCTTTAGAAAATAGAACTCTCAAAAATTATGAAAGTGGCAGAGAAGGAAGAATTACATATTCTTCATTTCAGAAAAATTTTGTTTTTGGTACTTTCAACGATTTCCATTTCTGCTCCTCAATTATGAGCACATCCTTGGATTCAGGAGAGGTCGCTACAGACTGGGGATGGGCAACTGTCAGTCCTATTCATAAAGGGTGAAGTGAGTAATTATAGACCTGCAAGCCTGATTTATGTGCCAAGGAAAATAATGGAGTCAGTGGTTTAAGAAGTAATGACTGCTGTATAACTGCATCTTCATATGAACACAGTTATAGAGCAATCACAGCTTGTATTTGCTAAGGGGCTTTCCTGACCCACCTGATTAGCTACTATGAGCTAATTACAAAGAAATTGGATGCAAAAAATTATCCTGACATCATATACAGTAGAACTTTGATTGTCCGTCACCCCATTTACTGTCAGTCTCTGTTAACTGTCACTTAACTCCACTACACCGTAGTGCATTGTGATATTGGCGCCATGTGTCACTCAGTCTTTGTTTACAATTCACTGTATACGGTTGTATTTTAACCTATTGTTTCATATTTTAATAATTTTTATTTAGTAAACCCATTGAAATGACAGAGAAACGTAAAAGAATAGTGCTGGGATTATCACAAAGAATTGAAATAATCAATCATCTAAGAAAATGTGAAAGTGCTACAAGTATAGCATCGGTTTATGGAATAGGAAAAACAACAGTAAATGATATAAAACGTGATTTAGACAAAATTGAAAACCACATGTTGAAAATGGAAACTGCTGACAGTAATGTTAAAAGTCGTAAAACAATGAAGCTTGCTATTAATGAACAATTGGATACTGCAATATTTCAATGGTTTGTTCAAAAATGTAGCCAAGGAATTCCATTGTCGGGACCTAAAATAATCAAAAAAGCCATTGAAATCAATAAAAAACTAAGCGGAGATCCTTCGTTCATGTCTAGCATCAGACGGTTGGACAAATTTAAGTTTTGCAATGGTATTCAACAGTTGTCGATCTAAGGTGAGAAGCTAAGTGCAGATAGCGCAACAATTTCTGTTTATCATGAAAAACTACAGAAGAAAATAGCTGATCGAAGTTTGGTTAACAACCAAATATACAAGTGCAATGAGAATGACCTTAATTGGAAGGCACCGGGATATAAGATGCAAAAAAGACTGCATCCCTATAATGGTATGTGCTAATGCCCACAGTAGTCAATAAATTGCCTTTGGTTGTTATAGGAAAACCAAAAAAGCCTAGATAATTTTAATATATTAATTTAAATGCTTTGCCAGTTAAATATTTCTCACAAAACAATGAATGGATGAGCCAAGATATATTTCATGATTGGTTTCATAAAATATTTGTACCATGTGTAAGATCACATTTGGCATCAAAATGTTTACCACAATATGCAATGCTACTGATGGGCAATGTGCCTACTCATCCCATACACGTATGTGATTTAAAGAGCGATGATGGCAAAATATCATGCCATTTCTGCCAGCAAACATGACATCTCTCATCAACCGATGGATCAAGGCATGATTGAGAGTATGAAATGTCGTTATCACAAAATGTTCATTCAAAAACTTGTTTTGGCAGAAAATAAATTAGATGTGATAAGGTTTTGAAAAGCTACACTATAAAAGATGATTTTCAATGTCGCTGATGCCTGGAATCATTCCAGTTCAAACAATACAAAGAAGCTAGAATAAGATTGGCCAGAAATATATATTTTCAACTGATACAGAAACCATTCCAAAAAAAACTGAAATTTTGCAGTTATGTTCAAATGTTCCTGGTTTTAAAAATATTTCGATGGAGGAATTAAATGATTGGCTGAATGGAGAAAAATGGATGTCGGATGCAAAATTTTAGACGACAATGAAATTGTGCAAAAAATGGTAACAATTTGGATGATTCTGAAACTGAAGACGAATTAAAAGCTGCTGCTGACGGAACAACAAACATAA
The DNA here is from genome assembly GCF_048544385.1 of Mastigoproctus giganteus. NCBI lineage: Eukaryota > Metazoa > Arthropoda > Arachnida > Uropygi > Thelyphonidae > Mastigoproctus > Mastigoproctus giganteus. The sequence goes on along the minus strand of NC_143582.1, from coordinate 73,078,483 downwards.
TTAGCCACTGTGAAGCTGAAACTATGTTGTTAAAGTGCATTGAGTGGTTCGTGGTATAAGAAGAAGCAGATGCTACGCAAGTGTTACTTTTGCGTAAAATTCATAACATTGCCTCCCAGAAGTCTCAAGAGATGATGAAACAAAAGAAATTAACTGACTTTTATAGAAAAGAAATTTAATTATGTAATATCGTTTTCTTTTAAATTTTTTTATGACATTACTAGACAAAATATTAAGTCAAAATAGTAAGTCGAAATATTAAAAATAGGTATGTATGTAGATATCTGTACTATGAATTTTTGATGACCCAGTAAAAAATAAATAATGATGAAAGTTTAATTAAATTTAATTAGGTTATGTATTATGTAATAAAATAAACAAGTTAGATGACCCGTTCTATTGTATCGATCATGGTCTCAGTCCCGTACCCTGATGGACAATCGAAGTTCTACTGTTGTTGGATTTCAGCAAAGCTTTTGATATTGTTCCACATGCTCAGGGGCAAGTTAATGCTAAAGATAAAGGGATGGTTGAATGGTAGGAAACACAGAGGGTTATTAATGGCCATTTCTCTTCATGGATTAGTGTCATTAATGGAATCCCTCAGGGTTCAATGTTGAGTCCATTACTGTTTTCAATATTTATTAATGAAGGCATATCAATGTCCAACTTTTCTGATAATATAAAGGTGGACAGATTGGTTAAGTACTGTAATCAAGGTATGTTATTCCAACAAGACTTGGATAAATTAGGTATATGGGCTGAAAAGTGGTGCTGAGGATTATTATTGATAAATGTAAGGAACTGTATTTGGGTAGCAGTGATTCCAGAATTAAATACCAATTGGTGGTGCCACACGGTGTGGTGAATAAAAAAGATCTAGGGGGAATTTTAATTTTTTCGTGAATTTCTCTGCATAGTGCAGACAAGCTGGATAGGCTGCTAGGAGAGCTCACAGGATTCTGTCAATGATATATAGGAATTCTGACAGAACCCCATTCCATTTTTTTTTTTGTGATGAGGTGTCATGGTGGTAAGCATCGCTCACCACCAGCAAAGTGGTGGCTGTGTTGCAACAATAGTCAAAAAAAAAATTTCTCTGCACAAAACAAAGTTAAATATAGTTGCAACTACATTTTAATTCTGTTTCCATTTGCACAGTATTTAACATGACTTGAACCACTATTCAAATCCTGAAACTATTCTGATAAAGAACTATATTTTATTCTTTACTATATGTTTCATCACTCCTCTATTATCAACAGTCTATTCACTATTTTGAAATGCAGACTCCACCTCTAAACTGTTCATAAGTTTTAAATGAAACAATGTGTAATTTTTCTGGGAGTATGTTTTTGGTAGTAGAATTTCTCCCCTTTAACAATAGTATAATCTGTTTGGCTCAGCAGTTATCCCTTGATCAAAAATTGCACTATGTCAAAATCAGATTAAGTGTAGCACAAATAATACTGTACAAATAAACACAAGTTTCTGAACTATCAAGTCATTCAAAAGTAAGAACTAATTTTTAACTTACTCTATAAATCTATTATAAAAGGAAGCCAGAGGCAAAAAATATAATTTACTAATAGAGAGTAAGTAATAAAAAAACAAATAGTAACTAGAAAAAAATTCAAAGATTATATCAAATTTATTTAAAAAAAAGCCCTCTGACTTTAATAAAGTGTGTTTTAGAATAGGCTTACTCTTTTCAGTCCTGCAATGGCAAGTAACATATCATCTTCATACTGAAGAGGTTGACGTATCATGCATTCTTGAAGCCGATCTAGATGACGTGTCATGCGCTTACAGCAATACTCACACATAGCATGCAAATCAGACACCTCAGATCTTAGTTTATAAAGCTCTTGCTCTTTCTCCTATGTAAAATAATGACCAACATGAAACAAATTCCAATAATTTATTACTGCTTAAAACATGAGGATAAGCAAATTATTGTCACACAAACAAAAAACTATTCTATCTCTTCCTTTGATACAAACAGTATTCCTTTGTACAACAAAAACAATCAATTTCTGCAAGCAAGAGTTGCTATTCAGTGAGTGCTGACTCACAACCAAATGAATGAGTTTGCACAAATTACTGGGCACCTGAATAGCACATACTACAACTTCCTTCACAAATGAAGAGTGCTTACTAGATTATAACTCATCCAACAATTAAATGACTTTTTCTGGGAGAAAATGCTCCTTGAGATTTCAAGATGAAACTGATATTTGTTTTCCACTATGAGAACCCAGGAACTAAGACTTTAGTTTCCTGGTTTTGACATAATATTGGAAAGCTTGGATTACCAGAGCCTTGTATGAAGAGTGGTTCTGCCATCATTTATGATCTGCTGTAAAGATTTGGCTCAGCAAGAATGACTTAACAGAGAAGGCATTGTAGATTGCCAAAATGCTCCAGGTCACTGAAAACTTTGATGAAATGAATTAGTGATATCATGGAATTATTGTCCCTCTTTTCCCCAATATGAAATCGATCTTACAGCCCATGGACCAGAATACAACTGCTAATGTCAATTGATACTAACATGATCACATTAGAGATCACTGATGCAGAAAAGTCCACTTTGGGGGAATTTTGAAAACAATTCAGTGTTAAGAATGTAAGCAACATTTTATTAGTCAGTTCCTACTGCACAAATGCTAAGTGAAGAAAGTTCAGACCTGAATGTGTCACTGATTTCCTTGGAATACAAGAGAAGACGCTTTAAACAAATAAAGGACTGTTCTGTTGAGCTGAGGACTGTTGAGGAAAGGACTGTTGAGCTGAGTAGCTAGCTAAGTTTGGAATTAGATCTGTGATGTTGAAGAACAGCAGTACATGGTGAAATCATCACTCAAGACCTGTTTTCATTGAGGAAATTCAAAGCCTCAGCATAGTCACATTATGAAGAGATGATGATGATGATGATGAAGAAGAAGAAGGAAACTAAAATTTGATGACGATGATAACAATGATGTCTCCAGAAATGCACAGTCCTCAAGTTCTCGATTTTAAGTTTCTAGTATACAGGCTGAAGGCAATTCACCCTTCAGGAAGTAAATCTATATGCATATTATATATTTAAATCAAAAAAATTATCATCAAAATATCTGAAAAATGAGTTTAGTGCCCAGATTTATGATTTCTCTGGAATCAATCATTGTCATAACATGCAATCTATTTCTCCTTTGTAAAAAAATAAGAGAAATTTACCTCAATATGATACATAGAACACTTCCGTATGATACTTTCCACAAATTAATTGCATTGTTATATTCATTTTAATTTCTGGAGAGCATCATACCGAAGTGTTCTACATATCATATTGAGGTAACCTTCTCTTATTCTTTTACAAATATTGAAATCAACGTAGAACGTATTGAGCATCACAGCTCTGGTTTATATTATCAAAATCTATTTCTCCCTATCAATTAACAAGTGCTCATTGCACATGGAAAATCTAGGATGAAGATTTTCCATGTGCCCCATATCATATTTTATGTCTTATTGGAGGACGTTAATTCAAATTCAACTTCACATCACACACACAAAGAAAATATGTTTTAATATTATAGCATGTGTAACATTTGTTTTGCACATTTTGCATAAGTTATGCAACATAATCCAGCATATCTAATACTAACTAGAGACAAACGACAAAATTCCTTCTCAAATTTGCAGAATATTTCAAAATCCGATATTTAACAATGAAGCTGTTATTCTGGAGAGTTTTTGTGAAAAAGACAGACTACTTTGGACACTGAGAAGGAGACTTGATCAAACACACAAGTATTTAGTGATAAATCTTGAAAGTTGGCAGCTAAGAAAAAAGTAAGGTAGAAAATAAGTCAATTTGGAGAATTTGAAAGCTTGAAATTCAACTTTAAAACTTGCTGGTGTTAAAAAACTGATACAATCTGCTATACAAACTTCCAAAAGAAGGAGACTGGGAAAAATATATAATCAGAATTAAAATGGGAAATTTGTATTTGGAAAGTTATGGGCTCCTTCAACTGCTTATTATAATTTGGACTAAGACTAGAAATAACTCTTATTTCCCTAATGTCAGCTTATTCTAAAAACAAAAATTTCATTTAAGGATTATTTTGATACTAAAGAATCTATTAAAGGTTAATTTCAAACACAAATTACTTTTAAGGAGTGTTTTCTATATAGATCTAACTCAATCAACATATGCAATGCATTCTTGGAAAACTGAACAACCAATGAACATTAATTTCCCATCTAAACAATGTTATTTGATGAGATATATTCCCAAAGATTTGCAAATAATTTGATTTTTTTTAAATATGTAAATAAATACAATTATTGTATACATACCTGATAAACTAATCCTATTTGAAAAATCATTCAAAGAAAGTTGTCGAACTCCCTTCAAAAAAGAATCATATAGCAAACAGCAACGTTATGAAGGTCTCCAACAATAATATTAGTGCATTTTTCAACACTGGATTTGAAATCCTCTAATTATAATCACCTCTTCAAACTTCAGTATGATTTATCATAAACTTTTGAGGTTCAGGCTAGAAGGACACCGGACACTGAAGTTTTTAGGGATGGGAATATCAGAAGTACACCGAGTTATAATTGACAGCTAAATAATTTAGTGATAAAAGAAAGTGGAAGAGCAATTGTTGGAGTAAAAAGTAAATGAGGCATCTGGGCTGATGGGATCTATACAATTATATAAAAAGAAGCAGTAAAATCAGTATGCAAATTATGAAAGCATTCTTGGATTTAGGAAGGTCCCTATGGATCGGAGATGTGCAAATGTCTCCTCAAAGATTTCTTTACTTATGTAAACTCTAGAAGGAAGGGGAATAATCAGATTGGTTCACTTAATGTTGGTGGTTCGGCTGTTAATGATCCTGCTTAAATAGCTGACAAACTGCACGAGTATAGACAAGCACAGACAACATGGAGTAAAAATTCTACACCATGAGCCTTATACAATCTCTCCAGGTCCGAACTGATTGATTGATAATGCTCATCATATATTCCCTACAAGCTACCAAGTAAAAGTTACAAAGTTCCTGCCAAAATAAAGACTATCTGAATATTAAGCTGTAGCTTTTAAAATACTTTAGAAAATTAAAATTTACAATATATTACAGGATTTAAATTAACAAACAATTACAGAAATTAAACTGTTAAAAAAATTTAATCCCTAGTGGAGTTAAATTTAATCTACCGAAGTGAAGCTATGAAGTTCCTGTCAAAATATCAATGACAAATATAAATATTAATCTGTAATTTTATAAATACTTAAATAAGTACAAAAATAAAGTATCCTATATGTGGGGCTAGGGGAGCCATATGTGTTTCACAGGCCACTAAACAGAAATTTATTTATTTATTTGAAATTATTGTTTTTCTCTTTTGATTTAAATTTATTAATGTAGCATTTTTTTTTTTTTTTTGTGATTTGTCTGATCAATTTGGTATATTTATTCTTTACTTGGATTTTGTAATTGTATAAAAAAAACCACAGTCAACTTCTAACAGCATTGTATCAATAAAAACTTTCATATTCTTCCGCCATTGTTTTCGTATTGATATAGCAGATACTGGAAGTTTCTACGTAGCTTTTGGCAGTGTATTCAGTATCAGCAGAGGATTATAAACTATAATTAATAGCACTATTTACTTGTTTTAATAATTTAACTTTATCACATAGTCCGTAAAGTACCACATTAATATTTGTAGAAGTTTTAGCATCAGTGATTTGGTGTAGGTATCGCAAATAGCTCATGTGAGAGTTCAATCATGTAGGTTGGCAATAGATAGTTAAATTTATTATCTGTTATAACTATTTAGAATTTACAAATGTAACTTTATAGCTTAATACATATAACTATATAATACATACATGTAATAAATATAACTTGCCCAGACATGATAGGAGGGAGTATATGATGAGGGCCTTGTCGATCAATTCGGCCCTGGAGAGATTGTACAAGGCTCGAGGGGTAGAATTTTTTTCAGCCTGGTTTGTACTTGTTGACAGGAGAGACTGCTTCTAAAGGGATGGGGTACACTTAAACAGAAAGGGTGCAAGAATATTTGCTGATGCTACTGAGGCAGTGTTAGGTGGGTCGGAAAACTGCTAACTTGGGGGGGATACACAGACTAAAAGGTTAACAGTGGCCGCAGGCATAGGCAAAAATGATTCCTGCACTGCTTCTATTAGACTGAGCAGTAGCCTGGAAAGCAAGGCAATGGAGATTTCTAGGACTGCTGGAAATCATAGTGGAGTCATACATGGGCTGTGTTAGGGTAACTAAGAGTAGAAACAGGTGCATGTATACTTGCATGTACACCAATGCTAGGAGTATAGTTAATAAATTTGATGAGCTTAAAGTGCTAGTCAAGACATCAAAGGCAGATATTGTTGGGATATCAGAGATGTGACACCACACAGACATAAGCAGTGCAGATTTGGAATTTGGGGAGCACAATGTGTACAGAAAGGAGAGACAGGACAAGATCGGTGGAGGGGTTATGCTGTTAGTTAGGAAACATAAAATCTAAGGAAGCGCATCCAATTGATGTTGAACAATACAATGTTGAGTCTGTTTGGTGTGACATAAGCACTGGGAAATGAAAAAATGACAGTAGGTGTGTGTTATAGGCCTAATGAATCTGATGAGTATAATGAGCAATTGTGCAGAGAAATAGAGTGGGCCAGTAAATCAAAATGTCGTATAATGGGGGATTTTAACTTTCCAGATATTGACTGGAACTTGTGGATTGGTCACTCGCACACTAGCAAGACTTTTATCGATTTATTGGATGACTGTTTTCTACAGCAACATGTTCGAGAGGTAACCAGAGGGAGTAATACTCTTGATCTGATTATCAGCAGTGATTATTCATGCATTAAGAATTTGCAAATAAAGGAACCACTGGGTGAAAGTGATCACAATGTACTGATGTGGGAATTACTTAAAGATGTAACTACCATCAAGGCTAAAGGGAAGGGCTTTTGCTTTTATAAAGGTGATTACAAGGGGTCTCAGACAGTTTTTAAATTTGGTACAGTGGTATCAACTGATGATGTTACCAACGTTGAATTCTAAATGGGAAGCTGTTGTTATTTGATTTTTAGGAGCATTAGCAACTAAGGCCATATTGCTCAGGGGATATGCGGTGGTAATTCCCTGACCTTCCTGCATCGTCCATATTTGGTGGTCACGGGCTCAAACCACGGTCTAATCAAGAAGAGTGTGCTACGCACTACTGCTCCTGCCCACCTGGCTACGGAGGTGCCTAAATGGGAAGCTTTTAGAGACTTAATTTGAGGCTACTAGGCTTTTCATTCCAACTAAGAAATACTGTTCAAGGTTCAGGCCTAAATGGATGTCAGATGAACTAATGAGGCTTGTAGCAGAGATGAAAAATGTATGGGATGCATATAAAGTATCAGGTAACACAGAAGCCTATGGCAGATATAAACTAGTTTGTAATCAAGTAACAAAGGAGGTTAGGCAGACGAAGGCAGATTACAAGAAATCCTTGGCAAAGGTTACAAAGAAAAACAGCAAAGAGGAAGGAAAGGCATGAATCAGATTCGACCACTTGAGCATGATCATCAATAGTCATCATGCTACCTGAGCATGATCATCAATAGTCAACCCATCAATAGATGGGTTGACTATTGATGATCATGCTCAGGTAGCTGATAAACTGAATGAGTATTTTGCATCTACATTCATGCATGAGAAGTTATTCAATAAGGAAGTGCCAGAAGTTTTTAAACTATAACAGGGAGCTAAATGATTTTGTAATAACTGAGAGCAAAGTGGAGGAGAAATTGTTGAAGTTAAACATAAAAAAGACACCTGGGGTGGATGGTATTTATCCAGTTATATTAGTGTATTATATACTCCTAACGGACACCTCTCTTCAACGGCCATCTCTCTACAACGGACATTTTCAAATTCCCCAACTCTCCTCTATTGGTTTTAACGTCTTTTCAGCTTCTGTCTAACGGACGCAGACAGCTAATCTGCTCTGTTTCGTTTAGATTAGCACTTAATTTGATCTCCCCATAACAGACAGCGGGCGAGCTCACGGCCCTTTTTCTAGGAACGTTTCTTCGATTGAGGCAATACGTGTGTTTATTTTCTATTTCCGATTCTCTGAATTTTATCAAGGTTTACGTCGCGGTTCTAAACCCTTTTTCAAGAATTTTAAGGCACGTGTAAAACTTCTGATGAATTTGGTGTGTGCAGGGGGGGGGGAATTTGGTCGGCCTTTCGTCTTTTGAGTTTCAGTTTTCAGTTTTGTTCAGTGTCGTGTGAAGTGCACAATGTCTTCTCGTAAACATTTAACTTTAAAAGATAAAGTCGAACTCATTAATGCGTATGTCGGCAAAAACATAGTGTTCGCAATCTCACTGCAAAATTCAAAATCAGGAAGACGCAGGTAAGTGACATCCTAAAGAAAAAAAATGAACTGCTCAAACAATTTTGGCAACACATAAATGATCAGGTTCAAAAATCATACTGACAATGTTACGTATGTGTGGTTTTGTCGCGTACATGCTAAAAAAATTCCCATTAATGGGCCTATTATTAGGGAAAAGGCTTTGGAGGTTGCAAAATCTATGGGAGTAAATGAGTTCAAAGCTTCTGTGGGATGGCTAGATAAGTTCAAAACTCGGCATAAAATTTCTTGGAAAACCGTAAGTGGTGAAGGTGGATCTGTTGATACTGGGGTTGTAACAGAGTGGACTGTCAAATTGGAAGATTTATGTTGTGATTTTGAAGCTAAGGATATTTACAACTGTGACGAAACAGGGTTGATTTTTAAAGCTCTTCCTGAAAAACAATGAGCCTAAAAAACGAAAAGTGCCAGGGCGGAAAAATTTCTAAGGAACGCTTGACTACTATTGTGTACAAATATGCTGGGAGACTTTGAACAACCTCTTGTTATAGGAAAACCACAAAATTCTCGTTGTTTCAAGGGCATAAAGTTGAATCTTTTGAATGTTGACTAGAAGTCTCATAAAAAAGCGTGGATGACACGAGATATCATGAGCGAATGGATAAGTCACTTTAACCAAAACATGATTCGTCAAAACAGAAAAATTATTTTTTTCATGGATAATGCTGCATCCCACCCGCACATTGAATTGTATCATTCAAATCGTTTTTCTGCCACCAAACACATCTGCAGAGTGTCAGCCCTTGGATCAAGGGATAATAAAAAATTTTAAACTTCACTACAGAAAACAAAATAAATAAATTTGATGAAAAAAAAAAAAAAAAACAAATAAAATAAATTTGATGAATTTGAGGTACTGCTCAAAACATCAAAGGCAGATATTGTTGGGATATCAGAGACGTGGTGTCACACAGATATAAGGGATGCAGAACTGCAATTTGGGGAGTACAACGTCTACAGAAAGGATAGACAGGATAGGAAGGGGGGAGGGGTTAAACACATAAAAACCAAGGAAGTGAAGCCAGTCAACATCGCCGGACAGTGCAGTATTGAGTCAGTTTGGTGTGACATAAGCATTGGGAGATCAAAATTGAGAGTAGGAGTGTGCTATAGGCCTAATGACTCTGATGAGTATAATAAGGAACTGTACAGGGAAATAGAGTGGGCCAGTAAATCAGAGAGTCTTATAATGGGAGATTTTAATTTCCCAGATATTGACTGGAATTTGGGGGCTGGTTACTCACACACTAGCAGGGCTTTTGTGGATTTATTGGATGATTGGATAGAGGGAGTAATACTCTTGATTTGATTATCAGCAGTGATTCTTCATGCATGAAGAATCTGCAGATAAATGAACCACTAGGTGGCAGTAATCACAGTGTGCTGAAGTGGGATTTACTCAAAGAGGTAACTACCATTAGGGGTAAAGGGAAGGGTTATTGCTTCCATAAAGGCGACTACGATGGACCGAGACAGTATTTAAATTCTATACAGTGGGACCAACTGATGATGTTACCAACAGCAAATTCAAAATGAGAAGCATTCAAAGAACTTATCTTGGAAGCTACTAGGCTTTACATACCAACTAAGAAATATTGTTCAAGGTTTAGGCCAAAATGGATGTCAGATGAACTAATGAGGCATATGGCAGAGAAGAAAAATGCATGGGATACTTACAAATTAACACATGACACAGAAGCCTATGACAGATACAAGTTTTTTTTTTTTTTTTTTTTGATTTGGTAGTTGTTGGCGCATCGGCTTCTGTGGCCATAATGCACCTCCCAAGGTTTTTGCAGTACTTTGATCCAAGCCCGAGGCGGGAATCGAACCCGTGACCTTTGGGTTGCCGGGCAGGTACTTTACCCACTCGGCTAGCCCGGTCGGCGATAGATACAAGTTGATATGCAACCAAGTTACAAAGGAGGTTAGGCAGGCGAAGGCAGATTACGAGAAATCCTTGGCAAGGGATGCAAAGAAAAACAGCAAAGAGTTCTTTACTTATGTAAACTCTAGAAGGAAGGGGATGAATCAGATTGGTCCACTTGATATTGATGGGTCAACTGTTGATGATCCTGCTCAGGTAGCTAACAAACTAAATGAATATTTTGCATCGACATTCACACATGAGGAGTTATTCAGCAAGGGGAATGCCAGAGGTGTATTCAACTCTAGCAGTAAGCTACAGAATCTTGAAATAACTGGGAGTAAAGTGGAGGAGAAACTGTTGAAGATAAACACAAGAAAGGCACCCGGGGTGGATGGGATCTATCCAGTTATATTAAAGGAGGCAGCAAAGGAAGTAAGCAAACCCTTAGCCATAATTATGAGAGCTTCCTTGGACTCAGGGGAAGTACCCATAGACTGGAAATGTGCAAATGTGACCCCAATTCACAAAGGAGGATCAAAGGCTGACACAAGTAATTATAGACCTGTGAGCTTAACTTCTGTTCCAGGAAAATTAATGGAGGCACTGGTTAAATAAAGAAGCACTGCAGGATCATTTAGACAAGACTTCAGTTATAGCTCAGACACAGCATGGTTTTGTTAAGGGGAAGTCTTGCCTGACCAACTTGATTGGATACTATGATGCAGTCACAAAAGAACTGGATGCAGGGAATAACTTTGATATTATATACGTGGATCTTAGAAAGGCTTTTGATACTGTTGCACATGGAAGACTGCTACACAAATTGGAGCAGTGTGACATTGGAGGCAAATTGCTGCTATGGATAAAGGGGTGGTTGAGGGGGAGAAGACAGAGAGTGGTAATCAATGGACACTGCTCATCGTGGACTAATGTTATTAGTGGAGTCCCTCAGGGCTCAGTGTTGGGTCCATTATTGTTTTCTGTATTTATAAATGATATTGATGATGGTATATCAAGCTTAATGTCCAAGTTTGCAGATGATACAAAGGTTGGCAGGGTTGTCAAGGACACTACTGACACTATGCTGCTGCAACAGGATCTGGAAAGGTTGAGCAGATGGGCTGAGAGGTGGCAAATGAAGTTTAACATTGACAAATGTAAAGTACTACACATGGGAAACAGCAACCCCAGAGCAACGTATCAACTCTGTGGTACTACACTGACAGTGGTAGAGAATGAAAGGGACTTGGGGGTGGTTGTGCAGGCAGATATGAAGTTCTCTGAGCAGTGCAGACGGGCTGCAAGAGTAGCTCATGGAGTATTGTCAATGATATACAGGAATTTTTCCAGCAGGGATAAGGAGGTGATTATTCCATTGTATAAGGCAATGGTCAGGCCACACCTAGAGTACTGTATACAGGTCTGGAGGCCTCATTTCAAGAAGGATGTAGAGCTGCTGGAACGAGTACAGAGAAGGGCAACAAGATTAGTGAATGGAACAAGGGGATGCTCTTACGAAGAAAGGCTTAAGTTTTGCAAATTACAGTGTCTGGAGACTAGGCACCAGCGAGGTGATCTGATAGAGGTGTATAAAGCCTTGAATGGTTTAAGCATGCTCAATGCTGATGGGATTCTTCCTCTAGCTCAGAAAAATCACCTGAGAGGGCATAAATTCAAATTGAGGAAAGGCAGATGTAGGATAGACGTGCGGAAATTTGCCTTTAGCCAGCGGGTGGTTGGTTGGTGGAACAGACTTCCATCCCTTGTGGTGGAGGTTGATAGCCTAAATAAGTTTAAGGCTCAGCTGGACAGGTATTTTGAACGAACAGAGGGGTGAAGTGGAAGTGGGTTTTTTTTTTTTTTTTTTTTTGGCTGATGCTGCATAAGCTTGCTTTCTTGCATCAAATGCCTCTACTAATGCTAAAAAACGTGTTTTAAGACACCTCATTGCAAACACGAATTATGTAACATGTGCGAGTGACCTTGCAAAGAAACTCAGCATCCTAGATGCGATTCAATGGATTTCCTCTTCAGTAAATGCAATTAGAAAACAAACTGTTGTGAACTGTTTTGTAAAGTCTGGCTTCTCAAACGCAAAAATTGAAGTTGTGAACAGCAATGTGGAGCACCAAGAAGAACAAGAACTTCAACATCTATTGATAATGTACGATACTTCCGCTACAAGTGACACTGGCTACAAAGATATAGACTCGAACCTCACTACAGAAGATGGTGCTCTAGATATCAACATTATCATCGATATTTTTCAAGAAGTTCCTCATGAGGATGAAGAAATGGAAGGAGGCCATTCTGTCGAAGAACATATTAACGACAAACCACCGATGAAAATAGAAGAAGCACTCATACAAATCAATCGGTTAAAAATGTTTTTCGCTGCTGAAGAAGATACTGAAGGACTTTCGATGGTTTCTTCACTCCAAACAAATGTTGAAAACAAAATTATCAGCCGGAAGAAGGTGCAGAAGAAAATAAGTGATTACTGTATGTATTTTTCTTAAGATAAAGTCATAATATGCATAGCACAATTGTATGTATATTTTTTACAAAAATATTGTGCAAAATCTGTATATAATTTAATTTAATTTTACATTAAACGTTTAACGATTTTTCTTTCTTTTTTTTTTCTCCCTCAGACTTCTTGTTAGCAGACTCTCTCTCTAACGGACACATTCTCATTCCCCATGGTTGTCCGTTAAAGGGAAGTTTCACTGTACTTGTGTTCCAGGGAAAATAATGGAATCACTGGTTAAAGAAAAATTGCAGGATCATCTAGACAAGACTGTGGTAATAGTTAAAGGGAGGTCTTTTCTGACGAATTTGATTAGCTACTATGATGTGGTCACAAAGGAACTGAATGCCAAAAATAATTTTGATATCATATAGAGTACTTGGATTTCAGGAAAGCTTTTGATACTGTTGCATATGGAGAGTGCAGTTCGAATTGGAGGGTATGGCATTAAGGGTAAGTTGCCACAATGGATAAAGGGATGGTTGAGTGAGAGACAACAGAGAGTGGTAATCAATGGGCACTGCTCTTTGTGGACAAATGTTATTAGTGCAGTTCCCCAGGGTTCGGTGTTGGGCCCACTGTTGTTTTGTATATTTATTAATGATATTGATGAAGGTATATCAGGTTTAGTGCCTAAGTTTGCAGATGATACAAAGGTTGGCAGAGTTGTTAATGACAGTAAAGACAGTATGCTACTCCAACAGGATCTATATAAGTTGGGAAAATGGGCTGAAAAGTGGCAACTGAAGTTTTACATTGACAAATGCAAAGTACTGCATATGGGTAGCAATAACCGAATAGAAATGCACCAATTGTGTGGTACTACACTCAGGGAAGTGGAAAAGACCTGGGAGTAACTGTGCAGTCAAAAATGAAGTTCGCTGAGCAGTGCAACCAGGACAGGTCATGGAGTCTTGTCAATGATATATAGGAATTTTGCTAGCAGGGACAGGGAGGTGATTATCCCATTCTACAAGGGAATGGTCAGGCCACACCTAGATATTGTGTACAGGTCTGGAGGCCTCATTTTAAGAAGGGTGTAGAGTTGCTAGAACAAAGAAGGGCAACAAGATTGGTGAAGGGAACAAAGGGACTCTTACCAAGAAAGGCTTAAGTTCTGCAAATTGCAGCACCTGGAGAGTAGGCACTTGTGAGGTGATCTGACTGAGGTGTATAAGACCTTGAATGAGTTGAGCAACTGAATGCTGATGGGATTATTCCTCTTGCTCAGATAAAGAACCTGAGGCGACACAGATTCAAATTGAGGAAAGAGTTGTAGAATAAATGTGCCGAAATTTGCCTTTAGCCAGCGGGTAGTTGATTGGTGGAACAGACTTCCATCTTTTGTTGTGGAAGTTGATAGCCTAAATAAATTTAAGGCTGAGCTGGACAGGCATTTTGGAACAAATGGAGGGGGAACAGTTTCACCTAGAACAGTTTCCATTTATTACCACTCTCTTGCCATCTCCCACCCAACCATCTCTTTATCTATTGCAGTAACTTGCCCTTAATGCCACACCGCTCCAATCTGCACAGCAGTCTTACATGTGCAACAGTATCAAAAGCATTCCTAAAATTCAAATACAGCAAACCCCCGCTATTCGCGGTATATGTATTCGCAGTTTCGCGTATTCGCGATCACCGATTTAATATAAAATGAAACCTAAAAAAACGTGAATTTTAAAGCGCCGTGAATATTTTCCGCCATAAAAAACATGGGCGTGGCTAAAATTATCTTTCCCGGTCAAAACAGCGCTCAGTGGGTGGGGGGAGAGGGGAGAAAAAATCGCGAGCGTGGATGTTTCTCGGTAATCCTTGTTCAGTATGTGTTAGTCATGGAAGGTTTCGTTGTTTGCTTTTAATTTATATGCTTATAAACTGAATAAATTTATCAATTTATAAATTGATATGCTTCCAAAAGTGATAAATCTACCATTTTGCAGTGTAAAACAGACTTTTTCGAGTGTGTTAACGGAAGAAAGTGACTTTATTGTGGACAAGTTCTTTCTAACCCCTACAAAAATATGGCTACGAATAAAAAGAGAAATGTGAAAATATCAAAGAAGGTGATAACATTAGCGAATAAATTGAGTTATTAGACAAAATTTCTAATGGTGAAAGTGTCTCCTCAGTGGCAAAACATTATAAAATCAATGAGTCAACGGTACGATCAATCAAGAAATCGGAAGAAAAAATCCGCCGTAGTGTCCGTGAAAACGCGCTAATTGCTTCAAAAATTTGCTCTGTAACTCGTGATGTTAAATTAGAAAAAATGGAAAAAGCTTTAAATCTGCGGATAGAAGACCGAACTCGAAATAAAATTCCGTTAAGTTTACTCATCATTCGCGAAAAGGCAAAACTCCTTTATCAACACTTTAGCGAAACTGGTGATAGCACTGGCGGGATGTTTTTTTTTTGCTAGCAAAGGCGCTGGTTTGAAATTTCTAATAAATATTACATTTAATATTAAATTGTTTCTTATTTTCATTTCGATGCCATATGCTTGCATTTCACTATGTACTGTCTATGTACATAGTCATATTATGAAGGTACATATAATACATACTTAGACAAAATTTTAGACTAGTTCTTCTTATATATTTCATACTTTGGAACGGAACCCCTTTATTACTATGGGAGCCATAACTCAGTATTCGCGTTTTCGGTATTCGCGACATTTCTCAGGAACGTAACCCCCACGAATAGCGGGGGTTTACTGTATATGATATCAAAATTATTTTTTGCCTCCAGTTCCTTTGTGACCACATCATAGTATCCAATCAAATTGGTCAGACAAGACTTCCCCTTAATAAACCCATGCTGTGTTTGAACTATTGCTGTTGTCTTATCAAGGTGATCCTGTATCACCTCTTTAACCAGTGACTATTATTTTCCCCAGAACAGAAGTTAAACTAACAGGTCTATAATTATTTGTGTCACCCTTTGAACCCCCTTTGTGAATTGGGGATACAATTGCACATCTCCAGTCCATGGGGACCTCCCCTGACTCTAGGGATGGTCTCATAATTATGGCTGAGGGTTTGCTTACTTCCCTTGCTGGCTCCTTCATTATATAACTGGATAGATTCCATCTGCCCCAGGTGCCTTTTTTATGTTTAACTTCAACAGCTGTTTCCCCTTCACTGAAATCTTCAATCATATAAAAAACATAAATTTTCAGAATTTTATCCTCATTCCTATTTTTTAAGCTTCGTAAAGTTTTTACACTGTATCTCACTTGCGCGTATCACGTTAGTTGCAATTTGTGCATGCTTTGTTCTTTGTTATTGATTGCTTATCCTTTTTACTGTTTTAAATTTTACAACTCTCCCAAAAAAAAATGTCAGTGAATAGAAATATCAATTAGTCAGTATGTACCTTAAAATATTAATTAAGCTATGTACATAAGTGTAAATTAATTTTTATTTTGCTAACCTGTGGAAAATAATTCTTCCCATTTTTACATATCATTTAATTTTGTTAATTGGTAAGGTACTAAAGCAGTGGTTTCAACCTTTTTTTAATAACGGCATCCCTAAGTCATTTATTTTATTTTGGGGCATCCCTACTCAATTTTCTGCCTGTTAGAATTTTAAAATATTAAAAAAAAAAATATATATATATATATACAGGTAGTTCTTTCCCAAAGAACTAAGGTTAAAATTAGGGGTTACATTCTCAACAATGAAATTAGTTATCTAATTAGTTTATGTTTAAACAATGATTGATTTTTCGAAAAAAATGAAAACATAGCCTGTAAAATCAAACAAATTATAATAATAGAGAAATTATTTACGACTTACAAATGTTAAAGAATGTTTATTCTTCATCATTATTGACTAAATGCACACCTGTTGATCACTCATTATTGGCTCGGCACTCGTTGGCTTGTTGCACAAGGAGTCGTCTTCTACAGAAATGTTTCAAGAGGCATTTGTTTCTAAGATAATCTTCTCTTTTAATTATAAATTTCCCGATTGCATGCATAAGCATTTTTTAACAGCACACACAAATTGCAACTAACATGATTCGCGTGGAGTAACAAGTTTACGAAGCTTAACGAGAAGTTTCTAAAAATTTGTTTTTTTATACGATTGAAGATTTCAATAAAGTGGAAACATATTTCACCATAATAATGTAAAAACTATCAGTATTTTCGCAAATGCAAAAAGATCGAGTTTATTACCCGTTTATCATTGCTTGCAGTAACAGAAAAGCCCAATAAACTGTAAAGTGCAAATTGTTTTTATTGTTTTATGGTCGTGACCTCCACAAATGTGCTTTAGAAAAATATCACAAAGGCGTTTAAAATTGATTCTTATAATGGAACATATGACAACAATGAAAGTCATTTGGATTGGTAACTAAGGTCACGCTCGTGACCTTAAAAATTAAATTTTAGAGAGATAAATAGCTTAGTTATACAGCGAAAATTTCAACTTTCGAGATCTTGAAACAAATTACCAAAAAACAATGTGTTATTGGGTTCACATTACGGTATTTTAACGATACGATGGTATTTCTGGAACTGATTAATATAGTAAAGCAGGGTACACTGTATTGTATAGCTACACACGTGGTTTGGAATGCGGTATTTATGAATGTCTAACATTCATTTTTTTGCAATTATTCTTTATATTTTCGATTTTGTTGATACTTGGGGGGAAAAAACTCGTAAACCCGGGAACTCTTAAAACGAGACGGCCTGTATATATATAAAATATTAAAAATATATAGAGGTACTAAGTAAACATCAATTATAGATTACCATAAAATTAAAAAGATACTGTACACCTTTTTATAATGAAATAAACATATAAATTCAAAAAAAAAAAAAATAAATAAATAAGTTTAAGTAACTTAAACCAAAATTATGTGGCACCCCGGCTGAAAACCACTGTACTAAAGTGTAAATTTGTCAACTTTACTTTTATAGCCTGTGGATAATATTCCTCCTATTTTTGCTTATTAGAATCGCAATTTAATAGAATTAAAATTCAATTTGCAAACATGATCACAACAACCAGTGCTTACTGCATAATATCGTGAACAGTTTTATTATTGAGAGCCCATTGCAAAGTGATTTGATTGATCGTATAGTGAACCAATCGCAAAGCAAGGGTTCACTGTATATATATATATATATATAGTGTACTACTGCACTGAGATATGTTTAGTATAGTATTTTTAATGGTATTGAAATTGAATTGAAATTATGCCACAGAGCAGAGCAGCAAAGCAAAAGGCACAAGGCAGTGGGAATGCTGTGGCTTGGAGGAGAACTGAGGTGGGTGGATTGTCCTCTGAAACACAGCCTTTTGAAATGTACTGCTTGTTTGATGTTTATGGAGCTATCAGAAACAGGACATGATATCGCCAACGGTGATGTCTTTGTGTGTGATTGATGTAAGGAAGTTTGCCACCAACTCGGCATTGTTATGGGTCTATATGAGAGCTGGAAGAACAGGGTGGATGCCCTTGAAGGAATTAAACTGGAGGGCCCATCAAGGATCTAAAAAAGTTGGGCAGATGGACTGAGAAGTGGCAACTGAAGTTTAACATTTACAAATGCAAAGTACTGCATACGGGTAGCAGTAATCCCATAGAAGTGTACCAACTGTGTGGTACTCCACTCAGGGTAGTGGAGAATGAAGAAGACCTAGAAGTAATTGTGCAGTCAGATATGAAATTTACTGAGCAGTGCAGACAGGCCGCCAGAGCAGGTCATGGGGTTTTGTCAATGATATACAAGAATTTTGTCAATGATATACAAGAATTTTGATAAGAAGGTGATTATCCCATTATATAAGGCAATGGAGGTTCCTCCCATCTCCAGCAGAGATGGGGGAAACCCCAGGTGCCAATAGACAACTAACACACTGTATAAGGCAAAGGTCAGGCCACACCTTGAGTACTGTGTACAGGTCTGGAGGCCTCATTTTAGGAAATATGTGGAGTTTCTAGAACAAGAACAGAGAATGGCAACAAAATTGGTGAGGGGAACAAAGTGGTGCTCTTACCAAGAAAGGTTTAAGTTCTGCAAATTACATTATTTGGAGACTAGGCACCTGCGAGGCGATCAGAATAAAGTATATAAGGCCTTGAATAGTTTGAGTAGGCTCGATGCTGATGGGATCCTTCCTCTTGCTCAGATTACGAACCGGAGGGGGCATAAATTTAAATTGAGAAAAGACTGTTGTAGAATAGACATGTGGAAATTTGCCTATAGCCAATGGGTCATTGATTGCTGGATCAAACTTCCATCTGTCGCTGTGGAAGTTGATAGCTTTGAAAAACTAACCCACTATGAAGTTCTGAAATGCCCAACCTCCATAATACAATCAAGTACAGTAATAAGCTATATGTTTGCACTGGTTGACATCCAATCAACAAATCCAACTTTATTCTCCTCACGCAATGCACAGAGGTCAAATATTTCCGTTTCTCTGTATTTTGTTTCCAGAGAAGTCCGAATCAGCTTATAATCACATGCTCCAGTTGATAGAGAAAAAAAGTGTTGCAAATCAGCATTTTTACTTCAACCAAGAAGACTCCAGACTGATTTTGAAAATGCTCTTATCAAGTCAATGAAGGAAACGTTCCCTGATGTTGTGGTTAAATGGTTTGTTTCATTTCAGTCAAGCTATTTTGCAAATAGAAAAGAGAACCAAACTGTTTTTGAACTCCATGGTGTTTGTTTTTTTGAAAGAACAAGCCAAAGCTTGTTCTTTCAAAATTCCACGTGGAGGAATCATTTGTGAAAGGCTACATCTAATATTCTGTCATTTGAAAATACTAAGAACTTATGATTTTAAACCAATTCGATTGGTCCTAATGTACTATTCTTATTACTCTGGAATCACCATGCAAATATTAGTTGTGGTACAATTAATATCCACAAAGCTTGCATAATGCTGGAGCAGAGCTTTTGGATGCAGTCATATTAGAACTGAAAAATGATTTGCCAGGTAAAAATCATAAATATACAAAGTTGATTAATCAGAAAATAGCGAAATGTGTGTGTTGAATTGGCTGATTTTGTTGATTGGCTATAGTGTTGCATTATGTGATTAATTGATATTATTCAGTTGTATTCTTCTTAAAGGATTTGCAATAAATTGTTAAAATCCACAATAAATTGTATTCATATATATTTATTGTACTCTTTCTTTCATTCATTCAACTCTATGCATTTAAGCTTTTGGCCATCTACATGGGATTAGGGAAAGGGAGTGGTGAAATGTGGGATCAGGGCATGTAAATTGGGGCAACTCAGGCTAAACTGGGGTAGGGGTTACATTGAAATATAAAAATTAATTTTTTTTACTAGTTTCCTTCATATCTTACCCTCAACTTTTTGTTGACCCCCTTGTGGTAGTAGTAGTAGTGGCATGTGATGCAAGAAAGCAAGTGTATGAGCTTATGCAGCATCAGCCAAAAAAAAAAAAAAAAAAATCACACCATTCCCTCCAAATGACTGTCCAGTTCCTCCTTAAATTTATTCAACCTATCAACTTCCACAACGACAGATGGAAGTTTGTTCCAGCAATTAACCATCTGCTGGCTAAAGGCAAATTTCCGCACATCTATTCGACATCTGTCTTTTCTTAATTTGAATTTATACCCCCTTAGATTCGTAATCTGAACAAGTGGAAGGATCCCATCAGAATTCAGTGTGCTCAACCCATTCAAGGCCTTATACACCTCAATCAGATCACTGCGCAGGTGCCTAGTCTCCAGCCACCGCAATTAGCAATTAGCAATTAGCTAATTGTGGTGGCAATTAGCCACCACAACAAGTACAGGTCACTGTTGAACAAAAGCCGAGAATTAGGGTTGAATTTGAAAGTGTCTGCAATTCTGCCCAGACACGATAGGAGGGAGTATATGATGAGAGCCTTGTCGATCAATTCGGCCCTGGAAAGATTGTGCAAGGCTCAAGGGGTAGAATTTTTTTCAGCCTGGACTGTACTTGTTAACAGGAGAGATTGCTTCTACAGGGATGGGATACACTTAAATAGAAAGGGTGCAAGAATATTTGCTGATGCTATCGAGGCAGTGTTAGGTGGGTCGGAAAACTGCTAGCTTGGGGGGAGACAAAGACCAATAGATTGACAGTAGCCACTGGCAGAGGTGAAAGAGATTCTTGCACTGCTTCTATTAGAATGAGCAGAAGCCTGAAAAACAAGATGCATGGTATTTCAGAGACTGCTGGGAGCCATTGCGGTACAAGTAAACACATGGGTTGTGTTAGGGTAGCTAAGAATAGAAACAGGTGCAGGTATACTTGCGTGTACACCAATGCTAGGAGTTTAGTAAATAAATTTGATGAATTTGAGGTATTGCTCAAAACATCGAAGGCAGATATTGTTGGGATATCAGAGACGTGGTGTCACACAGATATAAGGGATGCAGAACTGCAATTTGGGAGTACAACGTCTACAGAAAGGATAGACAGGATAGGAAGGGAGGAGGGGTTATGCTATTAGTTAAGAAACACATAAAAACCAAGGAAGTGAAGCCAGTCGACATCGCTGGACAGTGCAGTGTGGAGTCAGTTTGGTGTGACATAAACATTGGGAGATAAAAATTGAGAGTAGGAGTGTGCTATAGGCCTAATGACTCTGATGAGTATAATAAGAAACTGTACAGGGAAATAGAGTGGGCCAGTAAATCAGTGTCTTATAATGGGAGATTTTAATTTCCCAGATATTGACTGGAATTTGGGGGCTGGTTACTCACACACTAGCAGGACTTTTGTGGATTTATTGGATGATTGTTTTCTACATCAGCATGTTCGGGAGGCAACTAGAGGGAGTAATACTCTTGATTTGATTATCAGCAGTGATTCTTCATGCATTAAGAATCTGCAGATAAATGAACCACTAGGTGGCAGTGATCACAGTGTGCTGAAGTGGGATTTACTCAAAGAGGTAACTACCATTAGGGGTAAAGGGAAGGGTTATTGCTTCCGTAAAGGCGACTACGATGGACTGAGACAGTATTTAAATTCTATACAGTGGGACCAACTGATGATGTTACCAACAGCAAATTCAAAATGGGAAGCATTCAAAGAACTTATCTTGGAAGCTACTAGGCTTTACATACCAACTAAGAAATATTGTTCAAGGTTTAGGCCAAAATGGATGTCAGATGAACTAATGAGGCATATGGCAGAGAAGAAAAATGCATGGGATACATACAAATTAACACATGACACAGAAGCCTATGATAGATACAAGTTGATATGCAACCAAGTTACAAAGGAGGTTAGGCAGGCGAAGGCAGATTACGAGAAATCCTTGGCAAGGGATGCACAGAAAAACAGCAAAGAGTTCTTTACTTATGTAAACTCTAGAAGGAAGGGGATGAATCAGATTGGTCCACTTGATATTGATGGGTCAAGTGTTGATGATCCTGCTCAGGTAGCTAACAAACTAAATGAATATTTTGCATCGACATTCACACATGAGGATTTATTCAGCGAGGGGAATGCCAGAGGTGTATTCAACTCTAGCAGTAAGCTACAGAATCTTGAAATAACTGGGAGTAAAGTGGAGGAGAAACTGTTGAAGATAAACACAAGAAAGGCACTTGGGGTGGATGGGATCTATCCAGTTATATTAAAGGAGGCAGCAAAGGAAGTAAGCAAACCCTTAGCCATAATTATGAGAGCTTCCTTGGACTCAGGGGAGGTACCCATAGACTGGAAATGTGCAAATGTGACCCCAATTCACAAAGGAGGATCAAAGGCTGACACAAGTAATTATAGACCTGTGAGCTTAACTTCTGTTCCAGGAAAATTAATGGAGGCACTGGTTAAAGAAGCACTGCAGGATCATTTAGACAAGACTTCAGTTATAGCTCAGACACAGCATGGTTTTGTTAAGGGGAAGTCTTGCCTGACCAACTTGATTGGATACTATGATGCAGTCACAAAAGAACTGAATGCAGGGAATAACTTTGATATTATATACTTGGATCTTAGAAAGGCTTTTGATACTGTTGCACATGGAAGACTGCTACACAAATTGGAGCAGTGTGACATTGGAGGCAAATTGCTGCTATGGATAAAGGGGTGGTTGAGAGGGAGAAGACAGAGAGTGGTAATCAATGGACACTGCTCATCGTGGACTGATGTTATTAGTGGAGTCCCTCAGGGCTCAGTGTTGGGTCCATTATTGTTTTCTGTATTTATAAATGATATTGATGATGGTATATCGGGCTTAATGTCCAAGTTTGCAGACGATACAAAGGTTGGCAGGGTTGTCAAGGACACTACTGACACTATGCTGCTGCAACAGGATCTGGAAAGGTTGAGCAGATGGGCTGAGAGGTGGCAAATGAAGTTTAACATTGACAAATGTAAAGTACTACACATGGGAAACAGCAACCCCAGAGCAACGTATCAACTCTGTGGTACTACACTGACAGTGATAGAGAATGAAAGGGACTTGGGGGTGGTTGTGCAGGCAGATATGAAGTTCTCTGAGCAGTGCAGACGGGCTGCAAGAGTAGCTCATGGAGTATTGTCAATGATATACAGGAATTTTTCCAGCAGGGATAAGGAGGTGATTATTCCATTGTATAAGGCGATGGTCAGGCCGCACCTAGAGTACTGTATACAGGTCTGGAGGCCTCATTTCAAGAAGGATGTAGAGCTGCTGGAACGAGTACAGAGAAGGGCAACAAGATTAGTGAATGGAACAAAGGGGTGCTCTTACGAAGAAAGGCTTAAGTTTTGCAAATTACAGTGTCTGGAGACTAGGCACCAGCGAGGTGATCTGATAGAGGTGTATAAAGCCTTGAATGGTTTAAGCATGCTCAATGCTGATGGGATTCTTCCTCTAGCTCAGAAAAATCACCTGAGAGGGCATAAATTCAAATTGAGGAAAGACAGATGTAGGATAGACGTGCGGAAATTTGCCTTTAGCCAGCGGGTGGTTGGTTGGTGGAACAGACTTCCATCCCTTGTGGTGGAGGTTGATAGCCTAAATAAGTTTAAGGCTCAGCTGGACAGCTGGACAGGTATTTTGAACGAATAGAGGGGTGAAGTGGAAGTGAGTTTTTTTTTTTTTTTTTTTTGGGCTGATGCTGCATAAGCTTGCTTTCTTGCATCAAATGCCTCTACTAATGCTAATGCTAATGCTAATTTGGTGGTGGTGTAGGTTTTAATGAGAGGGTGGTGGTAGACAGGAGAAGAAATAATACTACAATATAGTTTGACTGCAGTCTGAAAGTGATTACTTGGCAATTTATGCAGCCCACTTAAACCAATGAGCCAAAACATTATGACCAGCAAGTTGTTATGCAAATCAAAGCGACAACATGTGAATTATGGCATGTGCACGTCGGGACACGGTATAAAAAACACCCGATACTGAGCTCCATTAACCAGTGTTACTCTTGTTCTTCAGATGGGAAAGGTAGTGCACTTAAGTGAGTTTGACAAAGACCAAATTGTAATGGCCAGATGACTGGGTCAGAGCATATCCGAAACAGCATGGCTGGTGGGATACTCACATTCAGCTGTGGTTAATACCTACCAAAAGTGGTTCGAGAAGGGGAAACCCATGAATCACTGGTGAAGTTGTTTTGTTTGTTTGTTATTTGGTTTTTAGGAGCATTAGCAACTAAGGCCATATTGCTCCGGGATATGCAGTGATCATTCCCTGACCTTTCCGCATCCTCCATATTTGGTGGTGACGGGCTTGAACCCCGGTCTAATCAAGAAGCGTGTGCTACGCACTGCTGCTCCTTCCCACCTGGCTACGGAGGCGCCTACGGGTGAAGTGTTGGATGATCACGGCTCATCAATGCTTGAGGTGAGTAAAGGCTCTCCCGGATGGTATGTGGCAACAGAAGGGCAGCTGTGGCACAAATTGCCGGTAATTGGAATGCTGATGATGGGGGTAATGTGTCACAATACATAGTACATTGAACCCTGCTGAAAATGGGGTTGCGTAGCCACAGGCCGCTCCAAGCGCCCATTCTAACCACGGTTCACCGGCGACAGGGCCTACAATGGGCACACGAGCATCGAAACTGATCCTTGAGTGATTGGAAGAAGATTGTCTGGTTCAATGAATCATGTTTCCTGTTGCACCATGTGGACAGCCGGGTATGTATGCGTCATTTACCTGGGGAAGTGATGGCGCCTGGATGCACCGTCGGATGAAAACAAGCCGGCTGTGGCGGTGTCATACTTTGGGCGATGTTCTGCTGGGATACCCTGGGTCCAGTCATCCATGTGCCAGGCACTCTGACGTCTACCACCTACCTAAACATCATTGCTGACCAGGTACACCCTTTCATGGCAACGGTCTTCGTCTCTGGCAGGGCAGTCTTTCAGCAGGATAATGTGCCATGCCGCACTGCCTGGACCGTTTGAGACTGGTTCGCAGAACATGAGGAAGACTTCCAGGTATTGCCCTGGCCTCCAAATTCCCCAGACACCAATCCCATTGAGCATCTGCAGTTTGTATTGGAATAGCAACTTCGATCTGTGGTGTCTCAACCATGGACTTTACAGGAGTTAAAATATCGGCTGGTTACGTGTTGGTACTAGATACCACAAGACACATTTAGAAATGTAGTGTCCATGCCTCGCCAGGTACAAGTTGTTTTGGCTAAACGTGGAGGACCGACATCACATTAAGTAGGCGGTCATAATGTTTTGACTGCATGTGGAGGACCAACATCATATTATGTATGTGGTCATAATGTTTTGGCTCACTGGTGTATTTATTAAGCATATTTTAAGGGTTTGGTTTTTTTTTTTTTTTACTCAGAAGTAAACCCACATGGAATGTAAATCAGAAAATTGGTTTTCCATGTAATTTTTTAAACACTGCCATCTTGGCAGTGTTTAAAAAATTACATGGTATAATATATAAAAAATTATATAAAGATATTGATGGAACACACACACAAACATTCAAAAACACATACAAAATGAAGTCATTTATAAGTTACTTACTTCTTAAGAATAAAGATATTTAATAATTACAATTTTCAATTACAAATATTACAAAATTGAATCTCATCAATAGCACTGTTTCGTTAACTTTGGTTTTGTTAAACGTCTGCAAAATAACAACAGAGATGATGGTTTAATGCATATTAATACAGGCTATCAGCTTTTGCAAGAGAATATCTGAAAATTATCAAAAATTTTAACACTGTAAATACTTACCCTGATTGACTGTCTTGCTCCTCGTCTCCGACTATGATCAGTAATAGTGGCACTACAATAGTTAGTTTGTTGCCGTGGAAGAGATATCATTTCCCTACATGATACCTCCGATGATGCTTCTAGATGCCCCAAGCTATGACTCAACCCTGACTTTCTTAATCCAGGATGACTAGAATCGATGCTATCCCTTAGCATGTGCGGCAGAGTATGAGACCCATGACCACTAGCATGATGAAATTCAGCTCCACCCTGAGATAGCAGCTGAGCCGCACTGTCACTGGGATGTCTTGTGTGATGCTGAAAGTTCCCCCTTCCACGAGATGCTCCAGCAGATGTTTCAGTGTCATCCGGACAAACTTCTTCTAAAAATATACAAATATTATATACATTTCCAGTTTCAAGTTTTTTCTAGGATTCACAGTTGTATATCTCTGACATTATTTTGTGCAGAGAGTTGAAAATTTGCACAAATTTTCCACCAAACATCTGTTCAAGATTTCTAGGACAAACGCTGAATAAAGGTATAATTTGGTGTGGCTCTACTTTCTGCTCCCAGATTCTCTATGAACATAGCAAGAATGAAAAATGAGTATGACCACTGTACCCATCAACACTGAGAATACGTTCAATTAGTAAAACATCAGTGTGCAAGACTCCAATGAGGAGCCACTGTTATTAGAATATTTGTGCCACCATGGATTATACTCAGTTCTGGCTATGTGTTAAAAGAGATCAGTTGCAAACTAACTGCATTTGTGATAGAAGATATGCAGACCACTTTCTGTACCCTTACAGAAACAATTCCAAAGATCTACCATACAATACAGACACACCATCTTCGTGGTGGCAGCAATAGATTGAATTTCTCATTAATTAAAGGTGGCCGTATTTAACACGTGGTAGGCTCCCAAGTAATTCAAACAACATTCTAAGTTTAGAGTGAGATTTCTTGCAATGCTTGAAGTGAATGAAATGGCTATTAAAACAGCAGTGATTTGCTGCAGCAAACTTTATCCTTTGGCAAGAGCACCTGAAACTGCATCATGGTGAAATCAAAAGTATGCTGTTCCATTAAGGTACTCCTTCACAATGAGAAGGTAATTCCTCATAACAGTTTTGTTCAATTTTAGAACCAACAATGAATAAACCTGTTTCCACAGAGAAAGAAATGCTGGATGGGTCACAAGTACACATAACCATAACAAAACAATACTGAATATTACCAATTAGAAATATACAAGTTGCGAAAGACTTCCGAAAGAAAGTAATCTCTCATGCCGTTCCTCGGAGTGGCCATGTTTGAAAGATCTGACATATGCTGAATATCTCATATCCAGATGAAGTCACAAGTATATCACTGACAGCAGTAATTGTTCAGGATCAAAAGCATGGCATCACTGCCTATCATCAGTAATATATATTATCAATATTGTTACATGCACACCTTGAATGTGGAATGTCATGATATAAATTGACAATGTTCCAAGAAACATCTAAACAACTAACCAATGCTTTGAAACCCATGCTGAATGGACATCAACTGCATCTTCCACAGAAATCATTAATATAAGTTTGTGGTTCATATACTTTTGGTGACAGAAAATTTAAAATACACAATTATGCACATTTTAACCTCAATTTTAAAGTACACATCAGACAGAATTAATGCAAATTTTCAACTGGGAAACAAACAGATGCAGATAGATATTAATAGCCAATTAAAAACATGCTACCTTGAAAGAATGTATTAATACACACAATATCTCATACTTGTGATTATGAATATACAGACAGCTGCTCATTGTTGATTTTTAGTATTATTTGTAAAGTGTAACTAACACATTCTCTGTTCTGATTTATATAAGTATCAAACAGCACTATAAGTGATGTGGCGTAACACACACAAACATTCAAACAGCACCTAAGTGTTGTGTTGTGTTGTAATGCATATGGGCAACTATTCTTAAGCAGTCAATAAATAAGTGATAAATAATATATTATTTTGAATGTGCTGTTAAATTTTTATACATAACAGTGGTGTATTTTCATTAATTTATTTACTTTATTTTAATTTTCTTAATTATTAAATCAGTCTCGTAAGACAGTTAAAATCTTCAACTCACAGATTAGCAAAACAAGGCATTTCATGTTTGAAATACATATGGTAAGACATTACTTCCAATATATGGGAAAATCAAACTTGCTATCAGCAAAGATGTATTTCTCGATTTTGCTCATATTCTTAAAAAACAAATCACTTTTGATATTCCCATGTAAAAATAACTAGCATAGGCATGATTTTTTTTAAATATTCTTTTCAAATTAAAAATTAACTTAGATTAATATATAAAGCTACCCTTTATATTTTATGTTTTAAGCATAAATATTAATAAGGAAACGTTAAAAGAATCATTATCAATTAAAAGTAAAAATTACATGTTATGCAGAAATAACAGATCTCATAATTATAAAAATCATAGTTGACAAATCTTGTTTTAGAAAACAACACTGTAAAATCACAAGGATTTTTAGAATTTGTTAAAAATAGTTTCTTTGAACTTCCTCAACTCAACAGATGTCCAGTGGTCATTTCAGAATGTAGGCACAAGGAAACAAAGGTATTACTGATATATTGCTCAAATATGAGCCATTTGCAAGTGACCTTCCAGGTACTCACAATTTCGCAGCCATAAGATAATTCCACACACATTTTTCTATTCCTGTTTTTAAAGATAAAGTTGGAAAATACACCTGGGGTATAAACATGTTTAGCTACAGTAATAAGCTACAAATGCATTTTTATAATATAAGTTTAAATTTTAAGTTTGCTTCTTTCTTAACTGTTTAAATCTGTTAGTTAATACCAGCATCTAAATTGAAGCCCAATGAGTTTGGTTGGCCCAAGTGAGGTCTGAATATAGGGAGGGTATGGAATGCTAGAGCACCCAGTGCTCCTGGCCTGTCCATATCTTTATGATACTGTTTTTTAAGGCCAAGGCAATAAATAAATACATGAATATTCATTTATTTTTATAATCAATATTTGCTTTTGTATGGTGCTAATTGATATTTTTCTATGGTGCTAATTAATGCAAATATCTATATTTTTAAAGTAATCCCTTTGACAGTTTTGATTTTATCAGCAATTTTTCCAGTTATCATTTAATTTCAAACAACTACAGAGAAAATCAATTTTAACTAATTTTGTCAGCTATTTTTACAGAATCACTCATGAGCTGGACAGGAAATACTTGCAAACATTGCTTATTTGGATTTTAGCAAAGGTTTGACTCAGTTCTGCAGAAGAGGCTATTGTATAAGCAGGAACATGTTGGGATTTTAAGGCCTGGGTGAGATCTGAATATAGGGAGGCCTGAGATGCTACAGCACTCAGTGCTCCTGGCTAGTTCATTCCTGTATGATACTGTTCTTGCCTATGCAAATATTTCTTTCCTGGTTTTGGGTTGTTTATTTGGGGGATTTACAGCAGAAGAGCAGCATGGCCATAATGTGCCTAAATATGGTAAAGTTTAATGCCCTGTTTTTTATCAATATGGATTGTGGTTGAAGTTTAAAGTGCATTATCGAGTTGTATCTGTTTGAGGAAAGTAAAGATTTTATCTCTGTGTGGTGTATCTGCTAGGAGATGAATAATACACAGTGTGTTCATTGCAGAAAATGAGGCAAAGAGAGTTTGTTGTTCATCATAGTAAATAGGGCAATCAATGATTATATATTGGACTGTAAGATGAGTGTTGCAGTTTGTGCATTGTGGTGGGTTAATGGCTACAAGTAGGTAAAGATCTATCAGGTGTGTGTGGCCAATCTGTAATTTGGCTAATATGACTTCTTCATGTTGGTTCTCAGGTATACAGTATTTCCATAGTTTGAGATCTTTTTTTAATACCCAGTATCTTGTTATTGGCTTGACTCTGCCAGATGCACTGCCATTGTTCACGGTATCTTGCTCATAGGCAGCAACTTAGCATTCTGGTGACCTTGGAGTAATTAAATTGGGGGACCAGTCAAGCTCTCAGCTGCCCAACTCAACGCCAGAGCACCTTCTTGTGCATCAGGCAACATAGCGGCAATCTCCAAGGCAGAAGGCACTGGTCCCTCAGGAGATAATTATTGTCGGTGACTCCATTGTCAGGGAAATGGGTAATATATTGGGTAAAAAAGGATAGGTGGAATAGGACCAGGGTATGTCTGCCAGGGGAAAAGGTTGATGACATTGTACAGCAGATATCATCTTTTAAGGGCACAAAGGATGATACTGTTTTGCACGTTGACACTAGTGACTTTAAGAGTATGAGATCTACAGACTTACTTAACAAGAATAGGTCAATGTTGAAAAAAAGGATGTGAGTTAGGGTTAAATTTGAAAGTGTCTGCAATTCTGCCCAGTCAAGATAGGAGGGAGTACAGGATGAGAGCCTTGTCAATCAATTTGGACCTGGAGAGATTGTGCAAGGTTCATGGGATAGAAATTTTCTCAGTATGGTCTGTGCTTGTTAACAGGAAAGACTACTTCTACAGGGATGGGATACACTTAAATAGAAGGGGGTGCTAGAATATTTGCAGGAAGAGGTGCAAGTGATTCTTGCACTGCTTCTCTTAGATTGGAGGGCAGGGTGCTGGGGTTTTCAGGGACTGGTGATAGTCATCACAGAACAAATAAATACATGAGCTGTGTTAAGGTAATTTTGAATAAGAATAGGTGCATGTGTACTTGCATGTACACCAATGCTAGGAGTATATTTTTGTTATTTGGTTTTTAGGAGCATTAGCAACTAAGGCAAAGTTGCTAATGTTAAGGTACAGTGATCATAGTGTATTTACTCCGGGATATGCGGTGGTCATTCCCTGACCTTTCCACATCCTCCGTATTTGGTGGTGACAGGCTCGAACCCTGGTCTAATCAAGAAGCGTGTGCTACGCACTGCTGCTCCTTCCCACCTGGCTACGGAGGTGCTGCTAGGAGTATAGCTAATAAATTTGATGAGTTTGAAGTGCTAGTCAAGACATCAAAGTCAGAATTGCTGGGATATCAGAGACGTGGTGTCACACGGATAAGCAGTGCAGAATTGGAATTTGGGGAGTACAATGTGTAGAGAAAGGATAGACATGATAGGAAGGGAGGAGGGATTATGCTGTTAGTTAAGAAACACAAAATCTAAGGAAGTGCATCCAACTGATGTTGGTGGTCAATGTAATGTTGAGTCAGTTTAGTGTGATATAAGCACTGGGACAAAAATTGAGAGTAGGTGGGTGTGTGTTATAGGCCTAATGACTCTGATGAGTATGACTAACAACTGTACAGAGAAAGAGAGTGGGTCAGTAAATCAGAATGAATAATAGTGGGAGACATTTAACTTCCCAGATATTGATTGGAACTTGTGGATTGATCACTCGCACACTAGCAAGACTTTTGTAAATTTATTAGATGATGGTTTTCTACAGCAACATGTTCGAGAGGTAACCAAACAAAGTAATACTCTTGATATGGCTATCAGCAGTGATTATTCATGCATTAAGAATTTACAGATAAAAGACCCACTGGGTGGCAGTGATCACAGTGTACTGATGTGGGATTTACTTAAAGATATTACTACCATCAATGGTAAAGGGAAGGGTTTTTGCTTCCATAAATTCTGTACAGTGGGATCAACTGTTGATGTTACTGGCAGCAAATTCTAAATGGGAAGCATTCAAGGAAGTAATTGTGGAAGCTACCTGGCTTTTCACACTGATTAAGAAATACTGTTCAAGGTTTAGGCCTAAATGGATGTCAGATGAACTAATGAGGACTCATGGCAGAGAAGAAAAATGCATGGGATGCATATAAATTATCAGGCAACACAGAAGCCTACAATAGTTATAAGCTAGTCTGTAATCAAGTCACAAAGGAAGTTAGGCAAGCGAAGGCAGATTATGAGAAATCTTTATCAAAGGATGCTACGAAAAACAGCAAGGACTTCTTTAGTTATATAAACTTTAGAAGGAAGGGGATGAATGTGGGGAGGTGACCACACAGGTGCAAACCAACGTAAGCAGGGGTCGAGAGAATGAGAAACCTCTGTGTTATAAGGCAATACTAGGTGGTAGATAACTCTTATCAACTAGTGTAGTGGTTCCCAACCTTTTTTGACTCGCAAACCCCCTTTAACATAATATTTTATCGCAAACCCCCTTTAACATAATATTTTATCGCAAACCCTTAAGCCTATATTCTCTGAAATCATATAATAGTAGTACTGATTTTTTATTATAAAATATTCCCAGTACTACGTTTTTATAAACAACATTCCATAATAATAATAATTATTATTATTATTAAGTATTATTTATACTTTGTAAAGCAGAAGCTTTCTGGTTTTCTGGTCTCTTTCCAAAGCTATTGGAGGCAATTTTTGCCCATCTCTATTCCCACCTCTCTCAAAACCAGATGGTTCTGTTTTCACATTAACCAAAGATAAAGCTGACCTGCTAGCATCCTATTTTATTTCCAATTCATGTATTGGTAATCTTGGTAAATCACCTCCAACCATTCCCAGTACACTCCATTCAGTGAATCCTGTGCTTTTATGTAATCCTGTGCTTATCAAAAGTATGTTGATTGTTTTGATGAATCTGACGCTACAAAAGCTCCAGGTCCTGATGGTATTTCTCCACTTGTTCTCAAAACCTGTGCCCCTGAACTTACTCCTGTGTTGTCGTGTTTCACTTTCTTATTCCAAAGATGTTTTTCCTTCTGCTTGGAAATTTGCTCATGTCCAGCCAGTTCCTAAAAAGGGTGACAAATCCCTCTCATCCGATTAATGTCCCATTGCAATTACTTCTACTCTTTCTAAAGTAATGGAGAAATCAATTAACCGCCAACTCTTAAACTACCTATAAACCTTCCGTCTGATCAACAATCGCCAGTATGGATTCCGTCTCTGTCAATCCACTGGTGATATTCTGGCTTATATTACCCATTTTTGGACTAATTCAATGGACAAGTTTGGTGAAACACAAGCAGTTGCTCTTGACACCTCAAAGGCTTTCGATCGTGTTTAGCATTAAGGGTCTCCTAAATAAGCTTCAATCCTATGGTTTGCCAGCTGTTCTTTGTAATTGGTATTCAGTTTTTTTCTGACTGCTCACTGCAAGTGATGGTATACTGCTCTCTGTCTTCTAACTTCTCCCTTAATGTTGGTGTTCCCCAAGGTTCAGTACTTTCCCCCACTCTTTTCCTCTTCTATATTAATGGCCTTCTTCCATTGACCGGAAATCCTATCCATAGTTTTGCTGATGATAACACATTGCTTTCAACCTTGCAGTTTGAGAAACCCTGCCCTGCTCAACCAGTTTAGCTTCTCGAATATCCACTACCAATTCCATAAATGTGGATCTCCAGGTAATTCTACAGTGGGGCAAAGAAAACTTAATTTCAATCCTTCTAAAAGTCAGCATTGTCTTATATCTCACAAAAAAAGATTCTTCTGCTCCTATGCTTATCTTCGATGATACTCCGATTTCTAGGCAAGATCTTAGGGATTACTGTGACTTCTAATCCCTCTCGGCATAAAGCACATTATAAATATTGCTTCTTCTGCATCTAAAAAACTGGGTTTTCTCTTTAGCTCTCAGCGTTACTTTTCATCCAAACAGTTGTTTACTCTGTTGATATATTTCTGGCCTACCATAGAATATTGTTCCTACATCTGGGGCAGTGTCCCCAAAACCTCTCACAGGCCTCTAGATTCCATTCAAAAGAGGGCAGTTAGGTTAATTAATGTCTCATCTGTAACAGAGTCTCTCCACTCTCTGTCTCATAGACGTTCTGTTTCTGTTGCATGCCTTTTCTATAGTTACTTGCATGGACTCTGTTCTTCTGAATTGGCTTCTATAATTCCCACTCTCTTGTTCAAAGCAGTCCCAACACGTGGCGCAACCAGTCACCATCCTTTTACTGTCCAAGTTCAATTCCACAGAACCAACTTTTCTTCTTCCTCATTTATTCATTCAACTAATGTTTTCTGGAATAACCTTCCTTCATACTTATGTATTTCCTAAAAATTACAATCTGCAGAAGTTCAAGTCTAATGTCAACAAATATCTTCTTTCATCTTCTCAACCTCCAACCCAAGCATGGTACTAAGTACTAAAGGTTCTAATATCTATATTAGAACCTATAGTACTTGGTTCTAATATAGGTATTAGAACCAAGTACTATAGGTTTACATAAAAAAAAAAAAAAAAAAGAATACCTTCACAATGAGTTTCCGAGGTATTGTGCTACTTTGAATAAGTAACTTCACCAGAGGACAAGAATAATGTTACTTATTCGCAGCAGATACCTCCACCCAGATGGCACCGTTTCAAAGCTTGTTGGCTTACTCATCTATGGGTGGGCAGGTACCCAGTTGTTACAGTAATCACAACCCAGTTATGAAGTATAACTCCACAATATGAGAGATGCTTGATGGTTTGCATGGTTTAATCTAAATATATTTCTTGACTAAATGTCTTAAGTGTATGAAAAAGATTGTTTACTCATGGGTAATACACTTCCATAATTTCTACTACCCAGGTAGTAGGCATTCATCGTTTGATTATATCTCGCATTACCCATGCATAAACAACCTTTTTAACACTCTTAGACATTGAGTCAAGAAATAATTTTAGATATTTAACATGATATACTGTAAGATAGTAAAGTGATTATAAGGAATTGTGGGAGATGTGGTTTCTTTATTTGGCAATTCTTTACTTTTTATTTAATTTTATTTTACTTTATTGTTTATTATTAGTTATATTTTGTAGTTTACAATAATATACCTACGTAAATCTAAGCAGACGCCATTACAGAATTTTTAGTATCGGTGTTTTGATACACCATAGACACTCTTAAAAAAACTACAAAGTAGTTGTTGTGGGCATCATTTGCTCTTTCTCATATTGTGCTCTGCCTTCACGACGTCTTCATAGTCTTCTCTATTAGTGAAGCGTTACTTATTTGAGGTAGTGCAGTATCATGGCAACTCGTCGTGAAGGCAGAGCACAATATGAGAAAGAGCAAATGATGCCCACAACAACTACTTTGTAGTTTTTTTTAAGAGTGTCTATGGTGTATCAAAACACCGATATTATATAGATACTAAACTCTTAAAGTATTATGCCATGTGCATTTAATTATTTTAAATATTATCTTATACACCTTTTGGCATCTCTCATATTGTGCGATTAACTTCACAACTGGGTCGTCATGTCTGCAATACTAGGGTACCTGCCCACCCACTGATGATAGGCCAATAGCCTTGAAACATGTCTGGGTGGTGGTACTCACTGAGAATAAGTAACAATAGTCTTCTCTATTAGTGAAGCGTTTCTCTATTAGTGAAGCGTTACTTATTTGAGGTAGTGCAGTATCATGGCAACTCGTCGTGAAGGCAGAGCACAATATGAGAAAGAGCAAATGATGCCCACAACAACTACTTTGTAGTTTTTTTTTAAGAGTGTCTATGGTGTATCAAAACACCGATATTATATAGATACTAAACTCTTTAAGTATTATGCCATGTGCATTTAATTATTTTAAAGAATTTTTAGTGCGAACCCCCAGGGGTTTGCAAACCACCGGTTGGGAACCACTGAACTAGTGCAATACCACCACACTTATTGAAAGCCTGAAATGATGGAACCAGTGTTTAGTCTCCAGAGCAAAGTTCCGGAAACCACCCTCCTCCATCTCTTTCATGATGCAGTAAGGTTGATATCTTTTAAGGTTATGATGAACATCATGGCGAGATCCAATCTTTCTTACATTTCGAGGGTACAGCTCTAAAATGGTGTTGACAGGTCGGCTGCTAGATAGTCCACCAAACCAAACCGAACCTATTGGTAACTCTCTAGGGGACCTCTGGATCAGCTAGTGTATAATCTTGCTGCCTCTACTCTACCAGATCCAATCTTCCTTACATTTCGAGGGTACAGCTCTAAAATGGTGTTCACAGGCCGGCCGCTAGATAGTCCACCAAACCAAACCTATTGGTTTGGTTTGGTGGACTATCTAGGGGGCCTCTGGATTTGGTTTGGTGGACTATCTAGGGGGCCTCTTTGGTGGACTCTCTAGGGGGCCTCTGGATCAGCTAGTGTATAATCTTGCTGCCTCTACTCTGCCAGATAGTGACTGGAGGATTGTGTGTATTGCGGCATTGTTGAGGCCACATTATGTCAAGCAGCTGGGTATATTCTTGCTATGTGTACTCCATATCCAAAAATTTCATTGCTTCATACAGCATGGTCTCCCAACCTTTTCTTACTACTGAATACATCATGAATTGTCAAATTAATAGAACAAACGTATTTGTGAAAATATCTAAACCTCCCCAACACTACATCGTTCATTTCACAAATATACATAGTCTCAGTTCCAATCAGTCTGCCAAACCCCATGTACTCTTTCTGACAGAATCCCAGTTATCGGTATATTCAACCATTGCTCATCTGTTGTCCAAATTATTTGCTGTATGATTCCAATTGCTTCAAAGGTGGTACTTGTGCATATGTCCATTCTGATATTCCCTTAGTAATTTGGAATCTCCTCTTTTCGATCTTCTCTACCATATTCTGTCAAATTCATCCGTTGCCTCTATCGTTCTCCCAACCCCACTAATCACTTGGAATTCTTCGACTTATGTACTTATATTCTTTGACTTAGGCCACTCTTGTGTACATTTTACCTTGGAACTTATTATCTTGGTCTTAATGCTAATTTGATGAACTGAATAAGCATTCTGATAGGAAATGTCTTATTAGTTTGCAACCATCTCGTGCCACGTTAACAGTGTGATTCAGGAATCAAGCTATTAAAATAACAGAAATAAAAATTGCAGGTTGGTAAGTAGGAATGTTACAAGCTAATAAGTTATTACTTAAGCAAATTCTTATTCAACTTACCAACCATTATCAGCATTAATAGCAGATCTGTTCATGGAGAATTTTTAAAATGCAAATATCCAGCAAGCCACTTTAAGGCCTTCTCTGGTAATCCATTTCATAGTTGTGTTCATAGTATGGGAACACAGGCATAAAAAATTATTGAAATACAAAGAATATCTGAACAACGTTTAGAAGATGTTAAGTTTAAGCTTGAGATCAATAACAGCTTGCCTTTTTAGGCAAAATGTGCAAGTTAACAGAAAGCTGGTGGATTCTGGATAATGCACAAACTAAGCATCTAGTCAACCACAAAAAATAAACATCGCTGTTCACAAAACTTTATCAAGTAGATGTTTAGAATGTTTTGATAATAATGAAAGAAATGTAGCTTAAACTAAGGATACTGAAAGTATTATTATTAGTAGTAGTAGTACTAATAGTAGTAGTAGCAGCAGCAAAAGATGCAAGAAAGCAAGCTTATACAGCATCAGAAAAAAAAAAACCCCTTCCCATCCACCGGTCCATTCAATCTAACAGTTTATCTAGTTCATTCTTGAATTTATTCAAAGAGCCCACCTCCACAACACCAGATGTTAGTTTGTTCCTACAATCAACCACCCTTTGACAGGAGGCAAATTTCCATACATCCAAGCTGCAACCAACCATTCTCAGTTTGAATTCATGCCCCCTCATATGCATAATCTGAACAAGAGAAAGGAATCTGTCAGCATTAAGTTTACAAAATTCAATAAAGACCTTAAACACTTCAATCAGATCAGCTCTCAGATGTCTAGTCTCCAGATGCTCAACTTACAAGACTGAAGCTGTGTCCTGATTGGTGAGGGGAACAAAAGAATGAGCACCCTTTTGCAACCCTCACCAAGCTTGTGCTTTTCTATGTACCCATTCCAACAGATCCATGCCCTTCCTAAAATGAACCTTCCAGACCTATATCCAGTATTCAAAATATGGCCTAACCATTGCCTTATACATAAGAATGATTATTTCCTTATAACAGCTGGCAAAATTCTTGTTGTATCATTGACAAAGGATCATGAGCTGTCCTGGCAGCTTGCCTGCACTGCTCAGAGAACTTCATGTAATGACTGCACAATTACCCCTCCAAGTATTTTTCATTCTCCCCTGCCTGAGTGCATTACCACACAGCTGGTACATTAATCTATGATTGCTGCTCCCCATATGAAGTACCTTGCATTGGTCAATATTAAACTAACTGCCACTTCTCAGCCCATCTTCCTAATTTGTCTAGATCTTGTTGCACTAGCATACGCTGATTACTGTTATTAACTACCCTGCCAACTTTCATATAGAGTCCTGTGTTCTGGTGTTAGAAATGGGCCTTGGTGGCTCCTGTAACCTATTGCAGCTAATGATCGCCTGATGGTCTTGGTAGACACATTTCTGGCACCTCCCTCATTGAAGTCGGTGGTGATTTGTGCTACTGTCACTCTCTGGTTGGCTGAAACAATGTAAGACAGACATCGACAGCCACATTCAACCACCACATTTCTCCATCCACAGTGCTATCCATGATTAGATGTTATTGCTGAAATGGCGTATTCCCAATACACTCTTGATACTGTAGAATGGGGGTAGTGCAATTTCTGTACCACCTCCACACGATAGAGTGATCCATGTGTCGGGCATGGATCACTACTTAGCAGATGAACCAAGAGACACCCTCTTCTCACAGCTGATTATTGTCTATGGTGAATGCTGTGGTGTCATCAACATACTGCTTGGACACTGAAGAACTGGAAATGAGTGTGCTGGTTGCACGAGTCCAAATACCTGGTGCAACATGCTGACAGACTCCGTGTGCAGCGCAAGCAACACGAGTCCATGGACCCATCATGCATGGTGCCCACTATCCAGGCAAATGGTGCTGATTACTTAATATAGGGCATGTTTTGCTGGCAAGAACTAGAACCTCGGTTTATGGACCAACATTTCACTGGTGAGGTCTACTGGCAGCTCTTAGAAGACCATGTGCACCCTGCCTTGTATTTTTTTTAGGGGGAGAAATAGGATCTTCCAAGATAATAATGCACTGTGTTATCGTTCCCACACTGTGCACAAGTGGTTCCAGGAATATAGTGACGATATCACTCATCTTGACTGGCCTCCAAAATTCACCTGACCTTAATCCAATTGAACACCTGTGGAATATTTTGGAATGGGAAGTGCAGCACATAAACAAGCAACCATCACATATTCAGAACAAAGACAATAATACAAAAAGGAATATTGTTTACAAAAAAGCAGTAGTGATTCTCTATATAAAAGGCATCAGTGAAAAAACAAAAAGAAATCTGCAAAAAAGTAGTCTTCAGGTGGACTTTACGTCAATTAATAAAATGGAATATGCAGAAATAAGTGGAAATGTGGCAAGGTAATTCCAGGAAATATGCAGGCAATTCAGGGTGAAAATCTGAAACTAGCAGAGAATAAAATAACAAACACTGTTAAAAGGAACACCAAAGAATCAGAATTAGCACAGTATATGCTAGGGTGCACCCAAGTATATAACAAGTATATAATAATAGGAACTTTGCCATACCAGGGTTGAAAGAATAAAAAAAAAATAATAATAATAATAATAAAATAAATAAATAAAAGAATCCTTTCAGTCATGTTGCATTAAATGTAAATAATTTAGTCATGGGCTTTAAAACAATAGGATTAACACACCACTTCATACCATTTAACAGGATTAAGTGGTGTGAAAGGAGAAACCACAATAGGCTAGGCATTAAATTAGAGCTGTTCTTAAGACATGATGTCAGCAGTCACTGAGAAAGGCAAATTTGTAATCTTTCTTTGTTCTCACTTATTATGCATATGAATAAGGATGTGGTATTGGGTTTGTGATGTTCATTTATTAAAATATCTATTATGGTGTATAAATGTATTGCAATCGTTTTATTTCTTGATGGATTTCACCCATGAATAAAATGTCTTATATAAAACATGATTAAAATCATCTAATATTAAAGTAATTTCAACTCCTTTCTGCCATTCGATATAACACTGCATGGTAAGCAGTGGGTTGGGATTTGTTCTACTATTTCAACATCATCATCTTTATTTCCTGAAATGCCACTATTTTTCCCTTGATATCAGTTCATCAGTAAACTCACTAGAAAAACGATCAAATTTTCATTCAAGTACATACAGGTTGCACAATTTATTTCAGCGTGCTTCACTAAAGTTTTCCACTCCTAAGCTGTATACAGTTCATTCTTATCACTAAAGAAGGAGGATTTATATGTATTACAAAACAGAAAAAAATACCCATATTTATGCATGCATCTATGCTCTAAAAAGGAGTAAAATATGTTTTGGGATTGCAGGGGGTGACCGGTGCAGCAGTTGAAATTAAATAAAATTTGAATGCCTTGCCATGTTTAATTCTCATCATGGGGATCTTTCTGCTCCCACTGAAAACCAGGGCTGCCACACCAAGGCTTGTTATTTGGTTTTTAGGAGCATAAGCAACTAAGGCCATATTGCTCGGGGAATATACGGTGGTCATTCCCTTGACCTTTCCGCATCCTCTGTATTTGGTGGTGACGGGCTCGAACCCCAGTCTAATCAAGAAGCGTGCGCTACGCGCTGCTGCTCTTTCCCACCTGGCTACAGAGGCGCCACACACACACTAAGGCTTATGCTTTTCAATTTAGAGACAAATATCATTATCCACAGTTCTGCCTAAATTCACAATATCTTTTTCAATTGTATGGCATCAGTTGAATGTGTGAATCTGCTGTACATTTAAATATGTGAGACATCCCCACAACAGCAGTTGGAAGCTAAAGGCTTCTCATTAGCTGGCCACTTTAGACCCAGGATTTTATGATTTTGAAACCAGTTAATAATTTTTTTGCTTTGTGATATGGCATATTATCTCACTAAAACTAGCAGACTTTTCTCCCCCACCTCTTTGTTCCATAGCAATTATGCTGATGTAACAGAAAAACAATATAAAACATTTTCTATAATGAGCCACTTAAACTTGGCTTTTATAAACTTTTAATAAAGTAGCAACCTTCAGTATGATTTCATAAATTAACTTTCTGTATATTTCTAAAAGCTACTAGTATCAACTTGCATGTACAAACTTTTCTCATGGTCAGTCTTATATAGCATGTTAAAGAGGGAAACGGCCAAAATAATTTGTATATTCTTTCAACAAGTGACAAAACTTTCAGCACAGTTGATATGAAAGCATTACAAAAATTTTTATGTGAATCATTTAAAAATCAAAACATTTCAACAATCAACACAGGAAATAAACAAAAAAAATTTATTCTTAACTGGAATAAACTTGTATATTACATTTTACAAGAACAGAATATTATCTTTCTTTCAACAACTTAAACTTTCTTATTCACTACAGATAATTACAGATCTGCTGTCTTGAATAAACAGTTACAACAAGACTTGGGAGAATCAAACAAACATTACCAATGGTGAAAGGCACAGCCATCAATCATAACAAGTTGACTGAACACGTCCACAGGAAAGCATCTGGAAAGGTTTTTTGAGCATAAAGATGCAAAATTAACATTCAAACAAGATATTTTCTTAAAATTTCTTCAGAACAATGAAATGAAGAATTCAGAATAATGAAACATTACTGCAGAAACAGTAGAATTAGTATAACTATAAGGCTTCTTTAGTAATGCAATGTTCAGTTTTATTCACAAGCAAAGATTTAAATGGCTTAAGGCTGAAAGAATTATAAGCCACAAGAAATCAACATATTATTACCTTATATCATCCACCTTTACAAAATGTAATATCGGTGTAGATACACCATAGTTTACCCATAAATTTGAACTACGTATGTAGTGTAAATGGCATCATTTTAATTGTATCTCATATTGTGGGTGCCTTCACAATGAGACGGCTGGAGGCACCCGCAATATAAGATACAATTAAAATGATGCCGTTTACACTACATATGTAGTTCAAATTTATGGGTAAACTATGGTGTATCTACACCAATATTATATAGTTAATTACCTAAACCCATAAGAAATTATGCCTTGTGCATTTCATCTTCTAACAGCTTTACATAATATACTTCAAGTTTAAACAGCCATTAAAGCAGCTCTTGTAATGATGTATTGTCGGGCAATTACTTTCAATTTTTAATAAAATTATGATGCAACTAGTGAAAACAACATGGTCCAATGCTTCCTGCAACTCAGGTATCCATTTTTGTTTTCTTTTCTTGTAAAGCATGATAACTAAGGTTATTTTCACCCAAATAACATTACAAATATATCAGCAAGCTCAATCAACAGATATGAACAGTATTCTTGTTAACACCAACCAAACCAAATCTTTGACTTTATGTAGCAAAATAAAGTCTGCTTATATACAAAAAGTAAAACAGGAAAAGAAGGAGGATGCCAAAAAGCAGTGAAACATATGTCTCTTCACACATTTAGGATTTCCAGTAATGAAAAATAAGAATGAATGGGAGAAAATTTTTCAGAAGTGAAAACTCCGTAATGCCAGTGAGACAACTTGCTTTCCTGCATCATTTGCCATTGTTAATACTAAGTTTCCTTAACAGGCTAAAGCTACCACAGATTGAAATTAAAATTTAGAGAGAGAGTAAATGTGGACAGAATGAAAGTCACCTAATGAAGAATAAATTAAATACCTGGAAAAGAATATAAGAGGAATTTGACCACATGGAGGTCAAATTCCTCTTCTCCTAAAGCAAAGGGGAGGCTACAAGGCAATCCAGTGGGCAAGGGATGAATGTGGTGTTATGATAGCTTCTGACAGGATCCCTGACATTATACAACCAGTAAGCAAATGCAGTCCTGACCAGTGGAGCCTTGAAGCTGTGAATAAATGAAATAAAAAACACACAAATGTAACATAAATAATCAAAAACAATGTTTGTCTTCACCTGCTGGAGTGTCATGTAGCTTCCCCCTTGAAAAGATGGGGTTTTGGTGGCTGAATTCCTCTTTCATTCTTTTCTAAGTATTTTCATTTATTCTTCATTAGGGAACCTTCCTTTTATTCAATTTATTTTCTCTAAATTTTAATATCAGTATTTAATATCAATATCAGACAGCATTAGCCAATCGAGGAGACATATTGTCTCACTGTCATTTTGAAGTCTTCACCTTTTTAAAACATATTAT
The DNA here is from genome assembly GCF_048544385.1 of Mastigoproctus giganteus. Classification (NCBI taxonomy): domain Eukaryota; kingdom Metazoa; phylum Arthropoda; class Arachnida; order Uropygi; family Thelyphonidae; genus Mastigoproctus; species Mastigoproctus giganteus. The sequence goes on along the minus strand of NC_143582.1, from coordinate 73,035,287 downwards.
TCCATTCATTCTATTTTTGTGTTATTGGAAATCTGCAAAGAGACATTGTTTCACTGGGTTTTGGCATTTGTCTTCTTTTCCTGTTATTCTCTTTTCTATGTAAGCAGATTTTGTTTCATTACTTTAAAATTAAGTCACATTTTCTGTCTGGTCAGTGTCAACAAAAATACTGTTTGTATTTCACTCCTAACTATAAAAGGTAAGTTCAAATCTAATTTATTTATTTACATTTTTCTTTCTTTAGATTACTTGACATTTCATTAATAATAACAGTATTAAGATTACATTTTAATAATCATATCTGTTATTAAATCCTAAGTATAAAAGCGTGAATAATCTTGGTCAATATTTTTTTAAACTCTTAAAAACTCTAATTCTCTTTGTAAAATGCAGCATCTACTAAAATACATCTGTGTAAGATGTGTAGCTAAAAAGTAAATTAGGTTTGTTACAAAATTCTTTGGTGTTATATGGCTGAAGCCATACAACACCAAAATTTATTCTAAATTTATCTCAATGCTTTCAATATGCTATTCAACCTTTTGTACAGGTTGAAAATGTTATTCGACCTGTATGAAAGGAGATATAATTATTTATATTCATTCAAGAAGTTAACATATAAAATCAATATTTATGTGTATTTAGAAATTTAACTTATTGAATCAACACATGCATAGTATAGCCTTAGCATACTAAATTCCATACAAACCAACTTCAGGACTTGGTGATGACTCTAGAGTGGCTGGCTCGCTTGATGATTTTGCTCGACTGAGAAGTTTATTTGCAGCAGGACCTAATGCTAGAGACTTGGGACGGCCAGAATTCCAAGAAGACTGAATAAAGCTTTGTTTATGATTCTTTGAAGTACTGTAAGAAATTTATTTACCACATGAAAATAAAATAGTAGTATGAAGAACAACTCTAATATTCAACCACAGAATCTTCCTTTCTTAACTTGTTTAAATATTTTTAAATTATATGATTTGATATTAGTAGGTGACACTGCTCTTTTCCCTTCATTGATTAAAAACATTATAATTAGTTGCATTATTATTTACTATTATTAACCCAATGGTGATGGGTTATGTGAAAGGTGACCCTGAAAAGTAACATTCCCTTATTAACAGTTAATCAATGATTAAAAATCTGAAATATTTTCTGCCTTCCTAAACGTAGTCAAACTTTTACTGCAATAGTTTCTGAAGTGATTTTTTTATGGTTTTCATACAAAAATTGCATTTAAGAACTTGTCAGGTCCACCATCTCTGTTTGTTTAATGGTTTTCCTAGTGCATCAGCAGCTATGGCGTGTCATATATATGGAGTGAGGTTAGCAGTGATTACAAATGTGGTAAAAAATGTGTACTGTGCTCCAGATACTAATCATAGATGGTTATATATATGCCAATTCATTTCAGATAAGAGAAGAATTTTTCAGCTTTAGTTTGACTACCCAGGAGTGATGAGATCATGGGAAAATTTTGTGGTGTGGATTAGAGAATTCTGCTTGGCATGCATGTTTATATGATGGACAGTCCACTGGAATGTGATGGATAGTAAGTATCATATTATATGTATGACATAGTGGAGGTTTTTCAGCTCTGAGCAGATAAGAATGAGTGGCATGCATATTCCCTATTTGTAGCTGAGCCAGTCTGACTGCTTGCCTGATTGGTTCAAATGGGAGCTTGAGAGCCATGGCTGGAGAACAGGTCTGATACACCGTAGTTTGTTGTTAATTTAAACTTATCTTGCCATGTTAGTTGCCACAGATGTTTGCAACTGTTTTGTTATGTGTTTAAAGTCTTCATATAGTATCTTCTCTCCATGATTTTGTGGTGTGGGAACTGACTAGGCAGCATTATCAGCAACTTTGTTGCCTAAGATTCCAACATGTTCCACAGTACAGTAGAAACATAGCTCTTTTCTGTGTCTGGTGAGGAGAGAGATATAGACTCTTATGATTTGTCTGAGAACAGAGTGAGATGCGTCTAGAAAGTTTCTTAATGCATTCAAGATGTATACAGGGTGATTCACTACCAGTGCGACAAACTTGCAGGAGGTGTAGGGGGCACAAAGACGAATCGGCATCACATAGCATTGCAGGGTCCGAAATGCCTTAGTCATGCGGTAGAGGACGTTGAACGGGAGGTCATGTGAACAGCGATCCCGCTGGAAGTCAGCATTTGCGAACCGTTTCTGTTGAAGAAACCAAGTAGCAAAAGTCCTCCGGAGTGGATAATCCGCAGGCTCCAATGATTGGACGCGTTGCAGATGGTATGAACTCATTTGGTTTGTTGACAGTATCCTCCATACAGTGGATTGGGAAATACCCAATCATTGGCCTAACGCTCGAGTACTCGTACTCGGATTGCCTTCTGCAAGACGTAGGACATTCTCCTCATTGTCTGGTGTCCTCGTCATTCGCTCTCGATTCATGGTACCTCTCGTGAAACAACCAGTCTCACGTAACCTTCTGTGCACACGTGCAAAAATCATATGATGAGAAGCACGCCTGTGCGGGAAATGTTCCTGGTACAAGTGCAGAGCGGCGCGCCCGTTACAGTCCGCAGCTCCATACGCGAGGTGCATGTTGGCCAGTTCAACGTTTGAATACTCGTCCATCCTACTGCCTCGGGAACCGGTTCGCAAATGCTGACTTCCAGCGGGATCGCTGTTCATGCGACCTCCCATTCAACGTCCTCTACCGCATGACGAAGGCATTTCGGACTCTGCAATGCTATGTGATTCCGATTCGTCTTTGTGGCCCCTACACCTCCTGCAAGTTTGTCGCACTGGTAGTGAATCACCCTGTATAATCAGATTAGAGTGAGGCAATAAACTTCCCACTTGGTGATGAGAGGACCTTAAGAATTTTAGCTTTTTCAGGCAGATAGGCAGTTTTGAGTTGTTTAATGCATTCTAGTAAGGTCAGTTTGTGATCAAGTATGATTCCTAAAAACTGAAAATGTTCATGTACTAGAAATGGCTGACTGTCCAGCATCAATTCAGGATCTGAATGGAGATTATGGTAACAACAGAAATAGCTGTACCCAGTTTTTTTTTTTTTTTTTTTTTGAGAGGATAATTTGAATCAATTTGCTTGCAACCATGAGCTAACTTTGTTGATGGCATATTGTAGCCACCTCTTTATCATCCACATGTATTGGGAGTGAAGGAGATGCTTAGATCATCAATGAACATCGCTGCGTCCACTGTGCTTGGTAGTTTTTTCCTATATGGTTTATATCAAATACAAATGGAGTAGGGCTCAGTACCAACCACGAGGGACACGGTCATCCTGTAGGAAAGCTATGGCTAATACTGTTTTGTTTTAAAGTGCACTTGAAAAGTGTGGTATAGGAAGTTCTGAATAATGATGGGCAGGTGACAACATAATCCCTGTCAGTATAACTAGTTAAGAATTCCATACTTCTAGGTAATGTCAAATAGGCTTTGCTCATATCAAAAACACACAGGTAGCCCTCGTTTTGCACTGGTCCGATTTGTGCCGATCAATGACCACAACAGCATTTTTATTTATTTATTTTTGCAATTTTTTTATAAATTGAAAATTTAAAATTGTCAGACAAAATTTATCAGCATCATACTGTGCTATGTATCATACACTGTTCATGTGATTTAGGACAATCTGAACCAATCAGCAATTAGTGCATCCGTATCAGAGATGAGTCTAAAGATTCCTGCCCTCAAAGTATAGAAACTCGCGGATGTGGGTGGTAAAGGTCAATGCGGTGAAGCATTCAGTTGGTTGTTGTTGTTTACGCTATTTACACGTGTTGGAAATTTATTATGCTAACATTTTTTTATTAATTGTGCTATTAATAAATTAAATAATAATAGTGATAGTCGTGTGCAGTTTTTGCCAATCATGTTATAAAGTTTTTGATTTAATAGAATAAAGAGATGCCATGTCTGGTAAAAGTAGTTCATTGAATCCTAGTGCAATATTCGGAGGATGGAATCTGGTGAAAGCCGCCCTAATTGTGTAGGGCTATGAATATGCCTCCATTGACTATTACTACAACTATGAAGAATGCTAATAAAATAAAACAATCGTTGCAAAGTGGTAGGTAAAATTTTTGGTGCCCGGAACCTAACCCTATGATTTCCGATTGACTTCATTATATAAAGGGTTCCATTTGCGCCTGTTTCCCCAGGAACCTAATCCCAACGTAAATTGAGGGCTACCTGTATTCTGATCGAAGGAAAGCATTTTGTATTGATTTCAATTTTACCAAAATATCTAATGTGGTTTATTTCATCTGATCCCATTCTGGATGCATAATCCAGAATAGGATAATCAGCAGGTTATAATTTTCTATAGCACATAAGTCTTGTGCAAAAATCTTGCACAAGCAGCTGATTAAAGCAATGGGTCTGTAGTGAATCAGACTGGTAGGGTCTTTTCCGGTTTCAAGAAAGCAAGAACAGCAGAATAGTGCCATTGTTATGGAAAGCAGTTGTCTGTATAGATTTATTGCAGAGGAGTATAAGTGATTACAACGAACTTTTGTTCAGTTGTTTGATCTTCAAGTAATGAATGCTGTCTGGTCCAACAACTCTAGGTCCATATATTGATGGCATTCTGTTTTAACTCATGCAACGTAAAAGGTTGATTATATCTTTCATCTCTATTTGAGTGAAAGTTTAGCTCATGCTTTTCTATTTCTGCTTTACGTCTCGGAATATTTTTGGCGATAGATGCTGTTGATGAGACCATCTCAAAGATCTCCCAAGTACATTTGTAATTTGTGGTAATTCAGCAACGTTCTGACACTATCAATTTATAACTGGAATAGAGTTATTGTGATATCTACCACTTATTTTCCTGATGGCTTTCTGGATTGTTGGGAAGTGGTGTTGTTATTTATTGCTGGGGCAAAACATACTCAAGAAGTCATTTGGCTTGTCCTTCTAATGTGTCTGGCTCATGCTCATTTGCACTGAAAAAGGTTGGGTTGCAGAGGAAGTTGTTCCAAGTTTTATTTTGTTCCCTTTTCTCTACAAGGCAGTCATCATCCACCAAGTTTTTGTGTGTACTGGTAGTTCTGTTGATGCTTTTAGTATGGCATTATTTGCATTTCTTTGTAATATATGTAACCCTTTGTTTGAAGACTATTGAACAACTGTATGCAAATCCTGTGTTGCCGGGGTTTTATATTTAGTCCAATCTGCTTTCTCAAAACTTCCATTTTGGATTTCTATTAGGGAGATTTAGACTTTTGCCTAACAGGTTGAACATGATTCAGAAGTAGTATAAGTAGTGGCAAATGATGAAAGAAAGCAAGATTATAAAGCATTAGCAAAAACACCTTCCCATATCACCATTAAATCCCATCCAATAATTTGTCTAGTCCTTCCTTGAATTTATTCAAATTACATGCCTCTATGACAACATATAGAAGTCTGTTCTAACAATTAGACCACCTGCTAACTGAAAGAAAACTTCTGCACATCCATCCTGTAACCATCCTACTTCAATTTGAATTTATGCCCCCTCATGTGTGTAGTCTAAGCAAGAGAAAGAATGTCTCCAAACAGGCCTACAAGGTTGGGAAAATTCATGTTGAAAAATTATACTTCTCACCAACCAGAAATTGTAAGTTTTACTGCAGACTAAAATACACGAATTAGATAAAACTGATAAAAACAGATTTATTTACAATAAATATGAAATGATGGTTAAAAAAAATGAAATGATGGTTAAAATATGACTAAAATGGAAGTTAAAATAATAATAAAATATAATAGAAATTAAAGCACTAAAAATTTTTTCTCGAAGAGAAAAGCTTTCGGAGACAACAGACTCCTTTCTCAACAGTTTACTTCTGCTGTATGACAATATCCTTAAATAGCAGGCTCACGGCACTCTTCATGTGGTTCCACAGGAATATGGTTGGAATTTCCCACCTGCACACTGGAACCGGAAATGGCTCAGGAGCGTGCCAATAAAAACTGATCATCTTGTTCAAGAACGATGGCTTCAAGGAGGGGATACATACACCCCTATCCCTGTTGATGGTGTTACCACTAGCTGCCCTGATGCGCAGGCTCTCAAGCCATTTATGGCTTGAGACCCATGAGTCCAGTCAGTGATGACTGCAGCTTTAGGGGAGATCAGGTGCTGCTTCTCCCAAAAATGCTCCGCCACAGCAGACTTTGCATAATTTGCTGTTCTTATAGCATTCATGTGCTCACCCAGACGTTCTTTGAGTCGTCGCCCCGTCTCACCAACATAACAAACCCCACAATCCGGGCACTTAATTTCATATACCACCCCACTACTAACTTCTTTTGATGTGGGGTCTTTAACTTGTGATATCATTGTGTGCAACCTCCATCCCGGAAGCTACACACAGCGTATCTGGAACCCACGGACCAAATGTGCAATGCGTTCAGTAAAGCCCGGATAGTAAGGAATGTATACAGTGATCACAGGGGCAGGCGACTCACTACGCGTGGACTCTACCCCTCTAATGAATTTATCCACAATCCTCTGGGGATAGCCACATTTCTTGAGGTCTGCTGTGACTCTAATAATTTCTCTCTCTTTATCCTCGGGGGTACTGCAGTGGGACCCAACCCTATCTATTAGGGCCTTAACTACACTGTTCTTGTGTTGGCTGGTTTGTGCCGAGCTATAATGGGTGTATTGTCCCCGGCACATGGGTTTCCTGAAAACATTAGTCTTAAGCCTACAACCTTCTCTGATCACCAACACATCAAGAAACGGGAGGGATCCCTCTGCCTCCACCTCCGAGGTAAATTGAATGAAAGGGGAGAAGCTGTTAAGCACAATGAGAATTTGATCTTCCGTCCCCTTCTGTATGATGGTAAAAGTAACATCCACGTATCTTTTCCATTTACGTATGTGAACTTCCAAACCGTCAAAGATCCTAATTTCCAATTCTTCCATAGCTAAGTTAGCCACAACAGCGCTAATGGGGGAACCCATGGCCGTGCTATGAACCTGTCTATACATAACGTCTTGAAAGACCAAGGTGGTACTGGACAGGCATAACTCTACACCTTCACAAATATCATTAATACTTAACAAAGACCTGGTATTTAAAGCCTCATCCTTTTCCAAAGCCCTTCTAACACATTGAACTCCAAACAAAATAGGAATACATGCAAACAGGGAAATAACATCATATTTCCCATTATGCTGATTGCCCAGCTTTGGTGAACATGCTTCAAGTGGTGTCAGGATAGAACAGCCGAGATTTGTGGATAGCATTTCATGGCCTTCAGTGATGAATTCTATTTCATTTTGAGATGATAACTACAATTCTGTATGGCAAAGATATGGCAAGAGGTCTAAACCATCCACAGATTGTGAATGCTGCACAGCAAGGGGAAGCAAACGTCATGGCATGGATCCTATAAGTTACAAGTCTCAGGAGGACTTGTAACTTATGGGATCCATTCAGCTAGTCCCAGGAGGTTTAACAGCCCACAGGTATATTAACAACATACTGTGACCTATTGTACTGCCCTTCCTAGCACACCTACCAGGTGCTAAGACAGTACAATAGATCAAAGTATTTTGTTGATATACCATCTTCAGGCAAGACAGCACTCACCCACATGGTGAACCACATCAAATGGTTCACACCATTTGACAAAGTTCACAATGTCAAATGTTAAGAAAAAAAATTTTGAAATGAAACTACTTAAACTGATGAATATGATTTTTGCAGGCCACCTGCCACCAGATAGCTCAAAAAATGCCCTTGTAGTGCCAATTTCAAAAAAAGGCAATATAAATGACTGCAATAACTACAGAGAAGTCAGTCTGGAATATAAAATATACTCAAGCCTTTTAAAACTGAAACTTAGTAAATAATGCAAAAACATCCTTGGAGAAGAACAAAATGGGTTCAGGAGGGGAAAATCATGCGTGGACGTTTACTTCACACTCAAACTCCTGATAGAAAAAAGAAGAGAGTTTATTTGGAAACCCATCTCTTATTCATAGATTACAAAAAAGCCTTTGACAGGGTGAACCAAACAAAACTATTTGAATCTTAAAAGAATACAATATACCAAACCAGTTGATAGAGGCCATCCTCAATATCTATAAAAAATAACAGAATAAAAATTAAAACTGAATCAAACAACTGATTTGGAGACAATAAATACAGGGGTACAACAGGGATGTGGACTGTTCCTACTTCTATTCAACATATACATAAATCATATGATAAGAGAATGGAGAAAAATCTCCAAGACAGGCATTGAAATTAGCCACAAAGCAAGAATGGACCCATTGCTTTTTGCAGATGACCAGGTTCTAATAGAAGAAAATTAGAACTCATTGCAGAAAGCCATCTTCTCGTTAACCAAAACAGCAAAATCATTTAATATTGAAATTTCAACTTCAAAGACAAAAGTGATGGCATTTAAAGGAAGAAATCCAATAAGAAGCAAGATCTGCATTGACAATAATATTATTGAACAAGTACTTTCAAATACCTAGGATACCATCTGTCCGATGAAAAAAAGAAAAAGATATTGAGCAAAAAATAAATAATTACATAGGATTTACTAAAACCATAAATCATATTTTCAAATCTAATCTGGTGCATAAGAAAACGAGGAAACGAATACATAACACCCTAACCAGACCAATCCTAACCTATGGCTCCGAAGCATGGACAATTAACAAAGAGGATACGAGGAGGTTGACTGGTGCAGAAATGAGCTTTGTGTGCAGAATCTATGCAGAGGCTATACCAGACTTGACTTAAAAAGAAATCAAGACATCCTTGACTCATGCAGAAACAGATGGATCCAGCATGTAGAAAAAATGGAGGGCGGACACTATCCGAAAGAGATTCTAAACTATGAACCCCGGAGAAAGAGACAGAAACAAACCCCTGCAAAGATGGAGAGAGATCATAACAGGTCACAAAGATGGAGAGAGATCATAACAGGTCACAAGGCCTAACACTGGACAGAACAGAAAAAAGAAGAAGAGAAGAATAACATAAGCTTGATAGCATAATATGTATTATTATGCTATCTGTGCACCAATTATGCAGTAAAAATACTGCATAACTGGTGCACAGTGTTATCATTGCAATTAAGTATATTATTTTAGTGTAGTATTCCCGATTAAATTGATTTTGAACAGAAATCATGTCTCAGACAAGAACAGCAAAGGAAAAGGCTCAAATAGCAAAAGTGCTATGGATTGAGGAGGGTGGCGGTGGTTTTCTTCTGAATCATGGCCTCATGAGACGTACTGCTTGTTTGATGTTTACGGATCTGTCTGGAATGGGGATGATACCATCAAGGGGATGTGTGTGTGTGTGTGTGTGTGTGTGTGTGTGTGTGTGTGTGTGTGTGTGTGTGTGTGTGTGTGTGTGTGTGTGTGTGTACAATGTAAAGAGTACAATGTGAGGATATTAGGTGTGAAATCAGCATTCTGATGGGTGTTTATGTGAGCTTGAGGAACTGAGTAGATGCCCTTAAACAAATTAAGTTGGGAAGCCCATAAAGCTCGTTCAGATTCCCACCTCAACACCAGAGCTTGCATGTGTGCATCGGGCAACACAGCAGCAGCAGCAGCATCATCATCCCTCCAAGCAGAACACAATGGTTCCATAAGAGGTAGCTATTGTTGGTGACTTTTTCAGGGAAACGAAAAATATATTATGCAAAAAGATACGTGGAATAAGACCAGAGTATGTCTGCCAGAGGCAAAAGCGGATGAAGACCCCCAGGGTCCTGAGCTGGATATCATCATTCTTCTCTTTCTTGGTGATTCCTCTCTACTTCTGACTCTCTCTCTTGCTCTTTTAGGGTAACTGGGGAATTTTTTTTTTTGCTGGTGCAGCATAAGCCTCAGGCTTCCTTGCACCATATGGCTAATAATAATAACGAATAAAGCAGATGCCATCTTTTAAGGGCACAAAAGGGGATATTGCTGTACATGTTAGCACTAATGGCATTAAGAGTAGGAGATCTGAGGACTTAACAAGTACAGAGCAATGTTGAGAAAAAGTTGTGGGTTAGGTTAAATTTGAAAGTGTCTGCAATTATGCCCAGACATGATAGGAATGAGCAGATGATAATAGCCGTGTCAATCAATTCAGCCCTGGAGAGATTGTGCAAGGCTCATGGGGTAGAATTTTTATCAGCATGTGCTTGTTATTATTATTATCATTATAAACCATTTGGTGCAAGGAAGCCTGAGTTATGCTGCACCAGACAAAAAAAAATTACCGAGTTACCCTGAAAGAGAGAGAGAGAGAGAGAGAGACACGTATTTATGTGTGTATTATATGTGTTCTATTGTTGTGTCTGGCCACTTAGCTACTCAGAAGCATCAGTCACCTGGACAGAGGATTCTGGATAATCATCCACATCACGGGAAGGTCCCAGTCCCAGTAAAACATGTACTGTCTCAAAAGAGACTCTGACTCAACAGAATGTTGTCAAAAGTTGTCAAAAAAGTGGGCCAGGTTCCTCTTGGGGCCATTCCAGAGGAAGAGAAAAAAAAAAAAATCCCGTGGTGTAATTAAAAAAAAAAAAAAAAAGAGAGAGAGAGAGAGAGAGAGAGAGAGAGAGAGAGAGAGAGAGAGAGAGAGACTACACTAGTGGAGAGCAGAGGGAGGGGATGAGAAAAAAAAAAGTACGCTAGTGCAGAGCACGAAGAGAAAATGAGAAAAGTTTTTAAAAAAATAAAATAAAATAAATAAAATTAACTTTTAAAAAAATAAATAAAAATAATTAATAAAATAAAAACAAATATAGATAATGAAACATTTTAGATTAGTAAAATAAAATTTTTAAGCTGCTGTCTGGGGATCCCCATTCGCAGCCTGTGTTATTCTGTAGGAGGTTTTCCTGCCCGTGAATACTTGCATCAAGTTCTGGAAGGCAGCCAGGTTCTGTGGTGTCTGTAACAGAATGTCCAGTTGATTTTCAGTGAGAGGGATGGTATTTGTAAGGTCTTGCCTCAGGTCCTTGTAGAGAGTGCACTCAAAGAGAAGGTGGAACCAATTCTCCTTGGCCCTGCAGTAGCAAATGTCTATGGAGTATTACGCCTAGTTAGAAGAGCTTCTCGTTCAATGAGCCATGCCCAATGACTAGGAATGATGTCGAGAGAGAGAGAGAGCCACTTAGAGGAGGAGGAAAGTCACATCTGGCAGGAACCTCCTTGTGACTGCTCCCTTGGTGGAAGTGTCCCATCATGTCTGCCAGATGTTTATCATCTCATTATAGCAGTGTGTTCTCTCTGCCTTAGGGTCAGTGTCCAGGTTTAGCTCAATGTCCAAGATCTTTGTCAGAATTTTATTGTTGATTCTAAAGGTCAGGCCACGGAAGGTTACATACAGGTCCAGTGAAGGGTCCCAGCTAAGACCTGGATAGCAGCAGTGGATACTGTCCTGCATACCCTATGGGTAGCCAGAAGCATTGTCCATTGTACAGAGCCTAATGTGCCTATCATTTTTACCAATCTAGCTCGGTGGAACCAAGCACCTGCAGCATATGACACGATCGGAAGGAAGATGGCTTTATAGTACAGCTGAAGCGACCACTTGGACAGGCCCCATTTGTTCTGGTGATTCTGATGATTGAGCCTGAAAATTTTTTCACCTTGGAGCTGAGATGGATGAGGTGGAGGTGAAAGCTTAATTTATGATCAAGAACCACCCCTAGCACAGTGGTCTGTGTGACAATGGGAAGTTGTACCCCCAGTGACTAACTTGCGGAGGCTAGCCACCTGAGGTCCAGCATATTTTTAAAGAGCATCATTTTAATCTTGCTTGGATTTATCTGTAGTTTATTTAAGCTAATCGGGTCCTTGACCCGATTAGTGTTGTCTTCTATGGCTTTGCGAGAGCGGCCAGACACCACTATCATGAGATTGTCCGTAAAAGCATCAATCTTGGTATTGGAAAAGGAGCGGGAAAGCCAGTCTTGTAGGATCATGTTCCACATGAGAGGTCCCAGGACTGAGCCCTGGGGGCACACCTGGGTGATTGGCCTGGAGACATGATGATATTTTGACTTTAGAATTACTGTTCTATTCTGAAAAGTAGCTTTGGAAAAGTTTATAGAGATGGCTGGAACGGGAGGCTGTCTGGAGGCATGCCAGAGCACTGCCCCACCAGACAGTGTCAAATGTGTCCTCGAAGTCAATGAAGATGGCAAGTTCATATTTTGCTTCAGAGTTTTCTATGTGCAGAACTAGATCGAAGAGAACCTCCTCACATCCTGGAGTGAATCCATACTAGCAGGGGAGAGTAGATTCTGTGCTTGAAAGAGAGATGTGGTCCTAAGTGCTCCAGTATTTTGCCAAAATTTGCAAGTAGCACAATTGGACGGTGAGAGCGTGAGTCAGTAAGGTTTTTGTGCAGCTTCTTAATGAGTCTCAGTAGCAAGACCTTCCAGTCCACAGGAAACATCCCTCCTGAAGACATTCACTGTACAGTAAGAGTATACAGGGTGTTTCAGTTAAACGTTTCAGAACTTCTAAGAGGGGTAGGGTACATCCTGACAACTCGAAATCATATAGCAATGTGGGGTCGGAAATGCTTTCCTGAAGCGGTGTTGTACACAGAAGCACCATAAAAAAAAGAGACTATAAGTGAGAAATCGTTTTAATAATACATGAAAAGAAGCAAAAGGTACATGGATTAAAGTAAGTGTTCGAAGTTTCTTCCACGGGCTACAATGCACGCCTCATATCTCTGACGCATGGACATCCGAACATTCTGGAATACTCCAGGTGAATTTCGAATTTCTTGAACAAGAACGCCAAGTTAGTAGGATGGATGATTACACGAACGCAGAGTTAGCCGATATGCATTTGGCGTACGGGGCTGCAAATTGTAGTGGGCCAGCCGCACAGCGTTTGTACGCGGAACGATATCCGATGAGGCGTATTCCCAGTCATAATTTCTTTGCAAGACTGCACCAGAGGTTAGCTGAGAGAGGTTCATTTGAAAGAGCTGACAGGGACAGGGTAAGAACAGCACGGACTCCAGCCGTCGAACAGAATGTGCTGCAGCATGTACAGGGGAATCCAAGAACGAGTACACGAAGTCTAGCAAACGCAGTCGGGGTTTCCCATTGCAGCGTCTGGAGGATTCTCCGAGAACAAGACATGCATCCGTTTCACGTGCAGCGTGTCCAGACACAGCAACCGGAGGATTATGCACCTCGTATTGCTTTCGCACAGTGGTACCTTGGAAAATGTGCTACAAATCCCCTTTTTCCTGCTGAAGTGTTGTTTTCCGATGAGGCATCCTTCACAAGGGAAGGAATTTTCAACACGCATAACGACCATATCTGGGCGGTCGAGAACCCGCATGCAATACGACGTCGTGCAGCACAGATTCGATTTTCGGTCAATGTATGGGCCGGTATTATGGGAGATCACCTCATCGGACCTTACCTGTTACCGTGTCGTCTAACCGGACCTATCTACTTGATCTTTCTGCAGCAAGTATTGCCACAACTTTTGAGAGATGAACAGATTTCTGCATCGACGCAACAGACAATGTGGTTCCAACACGATGGAGCCCCTGCCCATTATAGCGGAGATGTTCGTAACTACCTGGATGTCACATTTGGTCAACAGTGGATCGGACGTGGTGGTCCTGTGTGTTGGCCTGCTCGGTCACCCGACCTATCATGTCTTGATTTTTATTTCTGGGGTCATATGAAATCGCTAGTTTATGACACCCCTGTTGACAATGCTGAGGAGCTGGTTGCAAGAATCGCAGTAGCTGCCGAAGAAATTCGAAATTCGCCTGGAGTATTCCAGAATGTTCGGATGTCCATGCGTCGGAGATATGAGGGGTGCCCGTGGAAGAAACTTCGAACACTTACTTTAATCCATGTACCTTTTGCTTCTTTTCATGTATTATTAAAACGATTTCTCACTTACGGTCTCTTTTCTTTATGGTGCTTCTGTGTACAACACCGCTTCAGGAAAGCATTTCCGACCCCACATTGCTATATGATTTCGAGTTGTCAGGATGTACCCTACCCCTCTTAGAAGTTCTGAAACGTTTAACTGAAACACCCTGTATACTACAGCCGAAGCTTGTGGAGATGGAGGATGAAACTGTATTCGATGAGATCTAATCCTGGACATTTTTGGATGTTAATATTTTGGACAAATGCTGATAATTCTTCCAAGGTGAAAGGTTCTGTGGTTTCATCTGATTCATAGCTGTTGTTTGCTATACTAATAGCAGTATGTTCAGACAAGTCCTGAGCAGTGTCGTCTGGTGGAAATAGCTTATCAAGGATGTGATTGGCTGAGTCGTGCCAGTTGGAAGTCTCCCGGGGGTCTGCAATCACTGTGCTGAAGATTTCCGGAGTGTAGGTTTTGTCCCGCATGATCTTGTAGACTAGGCCCCACGGATTCGTCGTACCAGATTCTCTGACAAAGTCAGACCATGTTGCCTTCTTCCTCGCTGCAATAGCCTTTGTGTATCATTTTTCTTAGCGATGTAGTCGCTGTATAGTTGTGCTACTTCTAGGGCTCGCCAGTCATGCTATCGCTGGTAAAATCAGCGAGTTCAGTGGACGGACTGTCTAAGAAAGGTGAGTTCCCAAGTCCACCAAGGGCATATAGCAGAACGGAAGACTTTCTTCTTGGCAGATTTATAAGAGGCCTTCAGGACAGCTTGCTGCAGGGTGGTAAGTAATTCGTTATCAGTGCAGACGCTGTACTGGGTTGGATCCGTGAGAGAGAAATCTGAGACAATAGATCTTTCGAAAGCTTCCCAGTCAACATTTCTGATGGAAAAGCTGACAAAGTCTGGAATTCTACTTTCATTGGTGTTTATGGAGAACAGGATAACTCTGTGATCACTAACTGTCCAGTTGGGAATGACTTCCCAATTGGGGACTAGAGGGTTAAGTTTCCTTGTGGAAATGGTGAGATCAATGTTTGACTCTCCGATGTAGCTGCTGTAAGTTGTATACTGACTAGGCTGATTGTGGATCGTTAGGTTCCTGCTGATGATGAAGTCCTCAACCAGCATTCCCCGGGTGTCGGTAGTTAAACTGAACCAGAATGGTGGTTTTGCATTGGCATCAGTGGCTATGAGAAGTGATTCAGGGCCAATGAAGTCCAGGGCGTACTCCAAGAAGTTAAGGGGGTCATTGATATCTGCTGATGGAGGGGCAGTAGAGTAACATCAGGTAGAAAGACTGTTCAGAGTATATGACTTAGATGGATATTGCAAACTGGTTGCAGAGTCCCTGAATGACCAAGACATCCAGATCTCTGTTAAGCACCACAATGCATGTTTTGGGATCTGCCTGGGCAGGTTGAATAATGCGGGTATGAATGGAATACCCAGTGATTTTTGTAGAGAGAGAGAGAAGAGAATGAATGGGTCCTAGTGACAAAAAGGCTCCTGAATCAAGATGATGTCGACAGTGGCTCTCTGCAGCAAGGTGGATTTCGTCTGCCACAGTAAGTGACCTGTGCCCATTGATTTGCATAATCTTTAGACTCCGGGGTCCAGGTATAGAAGGGGAATTATCAGTATAGTGGAGGGGGCTAGCAATGGAACCATCTCGAAGAGTAGAGCTGGTTGGACTAAACATTAGCGGTTCTATGCCGTACTAGTTCTAATGCTCTGATATTCTGGGCAGGAGATGTCCTGGTTTATGTTCCCATCTTTGCCTTTTGCAGTTTATGCAGCTAGGCTCTTCATCTCAGTGGGGGACACCCAGCATTAATGTGTCCATGAGAGGAGGAGCTGTGGGAACAATTCTGGGAGGTGTGCCCATAACCCAGGCAGAGAAAACATTTTATCACCACTGTGAATGGGCAGAATCTGTGTGCACTGCAGCCAAGGAAGATTCTATCAGTTGATAGTATGTATATGTAAAGTTTGGTTTGGTTTTTATTGGCACATTAGCACCTAAGGCTATAATGCGCCAAACTCATATGTAAAAAATTTAAATTTTCACTGACCTAATTACTTAGGTCACCATGTCAGTATATAAAATAACAAAGGTATAAAATGTAGAAAAAATAAATCAATAAAGAAATAACAATAACATGTAAATATTAAATACAAGTAAAAACCTTTATTGATTTAAAATAACTAAAAATAGCAGAGACATTGTCATTGTCAGATAAAATCTGACTGAGTGTATACGGCTCAGTTAAAATTAAAGGCAGTAAAACGGATATTGCTAAAATCTGGACAATCAATTAAAATGTGTCTAAAAGTTAAAATTGTGCCACAGGACTCACACATAGGAGTGTCATCAGCCCTCAGCAAAAACGAATGTGTCAAATGACTATGTCTTATGCGGGTCCGGGCAAGAACAACTTCCTCCTTATGATTCCTAAGCAGACTAGACTGCCACGGTTCAATTACAGGCTTTATACGATATAGTTTATTCCCAGTCTGTCTATTCCACAAATCCTGCCATTGGGAGTGTATCTTCTGCTGTATTGTTTGCCTGTAGTCTGTATAGGGGACTGACAGGCAGCGATTATTATTAGGGATTGCTGATTTGGCTGCGGTGTCGGCCAAATCATTTCCCCTAATCCCAATGTGGGTGGGAATCCAGCAGAAGCGGATATCATATTCACGTTCTCAGAGGAAGTGAATCTTCTGCTGAATGCTAGACAGAACCGGATGAGGATTATACCTCACGGATATTAAAGCCTGTAACACACTGAGAGAGTCAGAATATAAAATGAACCGTTGGTATTGGCATTCACTAATGTGATCCAAGGCTAACTTTATAGCGTGCAGCTCTGCAGTAAATATGCTGCATTCAGAGGGAATCTGCTCCGATGTAGTAGTGTCTGTAAAGACAGCAGCAGATCCCACATATGATTCTGACTTTGAACCGTCAGTGTAAACTGGCACAAAGTCAGAATGTTCAGCTCGGTGTGCTGAATAAAGCTGCAGGTAGACCGACGATGGAGTGTCCGACTTTCCCCAATTTCTAAGGGACAAGTCACATGCTGGGACATGAGCATGCCAGGGTGGAAGAGGTTGCTTCGGTGGTACTTGTAGAGGCATGGAGAGAGAGAGAGAGACTAACAACACAGTGCTCTGTCAAACTGGATTTGGCCTTAATGGCGAATCTTACCGTGGTTTCAGATTTCACTTCCTCCCAAGAGAACCCAAAGTCAGCAAGATTCTTGTGAAAAAGGCCTCATTGGATAGGTCTTTAGAGGTGTCATAAATCAGTAGCAAGGGATTTGATTTCAAGGGTGGGGTAATGACAATACTTGCAGTGGCCAGGGAGTTGGAGGTGGAGATACTAGACAAATCCTCTTGTGTAGCTGTTTCCAGAAGGACACCCCGGTTTCTGATATATCTCAGTGATCTTACTTTGATACTTCTGTAGTCAGAGTTTTGGTGACCAATTCTTTCATAGCATTGCTCATTTTAAGCTCTGAAGTCTCGTTGGCCCTTGAGAACAGCAAGTGCTGTGGTTTCCTTACGGCAACTGGGGGTCTGCAGTATTTTGCCTTCTTGAGTAGCGGTCAGGGTTTGTCCTGTGTGAACGACGCTTGCGTAGGAGGTGGCCTCAGTCAAGGGGCTGGAGAATCTGTGGTTATCAGAGGAACTGGTTTCAGGACCAATGGTGACAAGGAGCTTGGAAAACATGTCAACCGCCTTCTCCAGCACAGCGGTCCTCGATCACAGCTCTTCATTCACTGTTTCAGCTTTTCATTGTCAATTAACAACTGAGTAGTAATGGTCTCCAAACTTGACCATAGCTCCTGGACATAATTACCCGCTGTCTTAGTGAAACAGTTGGTGTCATTATTCAGGAATGAGACTAGAATCCGGTAGAGTTTGGATATATCCTGGTACAAAGAAGTTGAATCAGAAGTGGCTCCTGGAACAGCAGCACTAAGTGCTTGGTGGAGTTTAGAGAGAGAGAGAAAGCAAGAGTCAGAAGTAGAAAGGAATCACCAAGTTGAATGATGCTCAGGACCCTGGGTGTGCCAAGCCCATACTCACCAGATGTGAGCCCCTTTTCTTTAACAGGAAAGACTGTTTCTACAGGGATGGGATACACTTAAATAGAAAGGGTGCAAGAATATTTGCTGATGCTATTGAGGCAGTGTTAGGTGGGTTGGTTAACTGCTAGATTGGGGGGATATACATACTAATAGATTAATAATAACCACAGGCAGAAGTGAAGTGAAACAAAAGTCTCACTTAAGTCTAAAACAGACTACGCCAAAATTATTCTTTGCATCTAGATTCTCTCTAACAACATAAAAGTTAATTATATAAGTTAATCATGGTTCCCTTCAACAAAGCCCTGCAATGTTACCACAAAATCTGTTCATATTCTGATGCTATTGCCATATACAATTCCATATTCTATTTGCTTATACAGTGGATTCTGGTTATTTGGGCCACCGGTTAATCGGGGCAGCCGTTTATTTGGGGCAAATCTTAAAAAACAGAAACCAATCGAGAAAATAGCCAGGGTTTACTTCGCTTAATTGGGACAGCATGCCATTTAATCGGGGCAGGAGACAGCAGCACTGAAGATTACCCTACGATTGTCTCCGACGGTACCACGTGGTTCGGTCAAAATTCTGTAGGTCACAACCATAAAAGAATTAGCAGTCACCTGTTTATTGGGATTTTCTGTTAGTGAAATCTATCATAAATGGACAGCAAACTCAATCTTACTGAATTTGTGATAATACCGACAGCTGGAATTATTTATTATTATTATTATTAGCCATATGGTGCAAGGAAGCCTGAGGCTTATACTGCACCAGCGAAAAAAAAATTCCCAAGTTACCCTGAGAGAGAGAGAGAGAGAGAGAGGGAGAGAGAGAGAGAGAGAGAGAGAGAGAGAAGTAGAAAGGAATCACCAAGAAAGAGAAGAATGATGATATCCAGCTCAGGACCCTGGGTGTGCCAAGCCCATACTCACCAGATGTGAGTCTAATTCTGTGGGTTGTTATGGTGAAATGTGTTTACACTTCCATGAAATCTTCAATCATATAAAAAAATTAATTTTCAGATCTTCTCTTCATTCCTATTTTTACAGCTTCGTAATTTGTTACTCCGTTGTCACTTGTGCGTATCGTGCTACTTGCAATTTGTGTGTGCCGTGTTCTTTGTTATTGATTGCTTATCTTTTTACTGTTTTAAATTTTAACCCCCACCCACAAATGTCAGTGAACAGAAATGTCAACTAGTTAGTACGTACATATTACAGTACGTATTAATTATTTCGATTATCACGTATCATTTAATTTTTTAATTGGTAAGGTAATAAAGGGTAAATCTGTGCTTAATATATCTTTGCTTTTACAGCCTGTGGATAATATTCCTCCTATTTTCGCTAATTAGAATCGCTGTTTAATAAAATTAAAATTCAATTCACAAACGTGGTCACAATGACCGGCGCTTACTGTACATCGTATAGTGAATGGTACTTTACTATGTTGAGTTTGTCATAACGTGATTTGATTGCACAGTGAACCAATTGTAAAAAAAAAAAAGGGGGGGATACATTGTATTTTTAACTATTTACGTGAAACTTCGGATAATAATTGGGGCAGCCGCTTAATCGGGCCAAAATGCACTAGTCCCGATGTGTTCCAAATAACCGGAATGGACTGTATATATATTTAATAACAGGCAGCTTCATAATTTTTCTGCCCACATAAGAAATTTATGCTCCACTATCTAAATATAAAAATGTCTTAATTTTTCCTTCTGATTGATTGTACTTCCTTCAAAAAGTGAGTGTGAAACCATTCTGAAAATAGTTCATAATTTTATCATTAACTTCTCATTTAGAAAATATTTCCATTATGCATAAAAAAAATTCATGTGAAAAATAAGCAATCGAAATTACAATGGTTTTATTATATTTCTATATTTACCTATGTAAAGATACGGTTATTTCTCCATAACCATTCTTTACAGGAGCCCGATGAATATCTCTCCTGCCTCCAACTAAAGGAATATGCTGTAACATTTGAATGGAGTATCCTACAGGTCGCTGATATTTCTAAAAGAATATATAAAATTACAAGTAGGATATAATATAGCATATAATGATACTATGTATTTTTGTTACATATATAATTATATATCAAAAATTAAGCAGAAATTTAGTAACCAAGAAAAATTCTAATAAAGCAATATGCAAAAATTATTCTTACAGCTATATTCTACACAAAACATTTTGCTATATTATTAACTTCTTCCAGAGTATATACGTATATACATGTTTTATGTGCATAGGCCCCAAGGAATGTGTATGTATATTATGCATTTTTAAAGGCAATTTAAAATGGCATTTCAAAGTATGTTACAAATCTTCCAGTAAGTGCTGCTATCTCTAATCAGTGTTTCTATATAATTGTAGGTACAGTTTCTAGTAGATGGTGGGTAGCACAAAAACAGATTTTAGGTTGGGTACCAAAAAATGTAGCAAAAACAGTGGCAGGTCACTTGACAGACACTCAACTTTATTTTTAATTTCTGAAAATGTTTTGGGTTTTTGAATTCTGCTTAAATGCCAATTATTTCTTCGTTTCTTAACAGACTGCACTACTTACTGTATGTAGTTTTTAAAGTTTTAATAAAAAATTAAAATTTTAAATTATGTTGTTTTATGCTTTTTATTTTCAAAAAAATATATTAATTCTACTCAAAATTTCAAAAAAATGTTTTTGATTTTATTTATTTTCAGATGTTTATTGAATTAGAAAAATTTTAACAAGTAACCTGAATCTAAACAAACACGGCATCAGAACCTGTCCAGTACTATGCCACTTTTCAAGCAAAAAGCCATACAGTTGTAAAGACAGTGATGGGTCAACTGACAGGTTCTTGAGCACAATTTCTATCAGAAAATTGTAAAAAAAATCACTTCAGAAACTAATCAGTAAAAGTTTGATGATATTTAGGATGGTAGAAAATATTTCAGATTTTCAATCATTGATTAATGGTTAATGCTGGACATCATTTTTGAGGGTCAGGTGACTTGCCATGACCACTCAGCTAAAAGTGGAGTGAAGAGGAAAAGGCAATTTAAAGGCAAATTGCTTCTATCAGCTATTGTTGTCCTATTTTTCTTAAAAAAGCCAAAATTGTCTTGAATTCAGATCCAAAATTTGTTGAAATTGAATAAGTGATATATAAATAGATATAGCAGATAGCATTACATCAAAAAAAAAAAAAAAAAAAAAAAAAAGGAAGAAATTATGAGTCTTTTATGATTTTTTTGTGATTTAAAAATTCTTATTTGATCATGCTTGGGCAAATGAGGAAAAATAAGGGAATATTAATATTTAAGAGCATTTATGCACAAATATTTCATTTTTACAAAATTTTCAAAAAACTCATTCCTTCAGGGGCCATGTACTGCTTATAAATTCAGCCCTGAAAAAGTTACTATTCACGCACAGCAATGCAGTGCAAAAGGTGGTTGCAACTATATCTATTATCCACATGGTACTCATTTAAAAATAGACATAACTTTTATAGCACAGAATAAATACGAATTTGCATACTGACTTACATACTAACCAGTATGGACTATCATTCATAATTTAATAATGCAACTAATCATAATAACTAAGTTTCTTGATTTTAACATATGATACAGCCAAGATGGGGGGGGGGGTCTTTGTGTATGTGTTCAGTGCAGAGAGTGCAAATAAATTAGGTCTCGGTGTTCTGATGGGCGTTTATGAGAACTTGAAGAGTAGGGCTGAATTAGGGTGGATCCACTCGAAGGAATTAAAATTGGGGCACATCAAACTCTCATCTGCCCAACTCAACCCCAGAGCATATACTTGTGCATCAGGCAACACAGTGGCAATCCCCACGGCAGAATATGTTGGTCCTACAGGAGGCAGATATTGTCGACAACTATTTCAGAGAAACAGGAAATACATTGTGCA
The DNA here is from genome assembly GCF_048544385.1 of Mastigoproctus giganteus. Classification (NCBI taxonomy): domain Eukaryota; kingdom Metazoa; phylum Arthropoda; class Arachnida; order Uropygi; family Thelyphonidae; genus Mastigoproctus; species Mastigoproctus giganteus. The sequence goes on along the minus strand of NC_143582.1, from coordinate 73,013,351 downwards.
AGGATAGGTGGAATAAGACCAGGGTATGTCTGCCAGGGGAAAAAGTTGATGATGTTGTAGAGTAGATATCATCTTTTAAGGGCAACAAAAGATGATATTGCTGTACACATTGGCAGTAATGATATTAACAGTATGAGATCTGAGCACTTACTTAACAAGTACAGAGAAGTGGAAAAAGTCGAGAGTTAGGATTGGATTTGAAAGTGCCTGCAATTCTGCCCAGGCATGATAGGCGGGAGTACATGATGAGAGCCTCATCAATCAATTCAGCCTTGGAGAGAATGTGCAAGGCTCATGGAGTAGAATTTTTCTCAGCGTGGTGTGTGCTTGTTAAAGCAGGAGAGACTGTTTTTACAGGGATGGGATACACTTAAATAGAAGGGGTGCAAGAATATTTGCTGATGATATCGAGGCAGTGATTGGTGGGTCAGAAAACTGCTAGCAGCTTGGAGGGATACATAGATTAACTAGAGCCAGGCAGAGATGAAAGCGATTCTTGCATTGCTTCTATTGGAACATGCAGCAGAAAAGCAAGGTGTCGGGGATTTCAAGCCCTGTTGTGAGTCATCATGGAACAGGTAAGTACATGGGCTGTGTTAGGATAACTAAGAATAAGAACATGTGCATGTATACTTGCATGTACACTGATACTAGTTGCATTGTAAATAAATTTGATGAATTTGAAGTATTGATTAACACTGCCATAAGAGTCAATTGACCATCTGTCTACTTTAAATTGCTGCAGCCCTTTTAATTAAATGTGAATCCATGACATTTTCTAACTTTCCATTAACTAACAGCATATACAATCGCAAATAATTTTGCACACATTTTTCATTTAAATTTTAGCTCTATACCTAAAACTGACAAATCAGTCGATTTGACTGTTTTAAAATTTTGATAAAATTGTTAATTTTGTACAGTTAATCAAGTTTTTCTATTTATTTACCTCGTGATAAACATTTATGATTTTATGATTTGAATCAACCTATGGTTTGTACAAGTATGTGCCCAGATGCATATGTCTGCATGTCTATGCAAGCCACTTCAGGTCTGAGCATGTGTAGGGGTCAGTCACTACCACATACTGAAATTTTATAAACGGAAAGGTATTTCAACAATTTTTACAGTGCTAGTTAGATTGCATTACAAAATGCGGTGATCTCAGGTCTTACCCAAGGCAGATTAAAACTGTCTATAGGAATTAGAAAAGCTATCTGAAAATGAGTCTGGAGAGGAGAGTGGAGATGAAGAAACTGACTAACGGATTTCTAATGAAAGAGGCAAGGAATCTAATAGTAGTAAAAATACTTTTGATTATTGTACATCAAGTGATTCTGTAGATGATAACACATGGCATCCTAATCATAATAACAATGTGTCTACCAGTAAGCAGCAAACATACCTAAAAATCTGGGCACATATGGGAAGTTATAAAATCAGATGGTCCTTCAGTTGGATGTGCACTACAAAGGAACCTAATTCCCGATAACCCTGAGCTAACTCCTTATGAATTGGCCATCTTCATGGACTTCGAGGGAGCCTTCAACACCATCTGGTGAGATAGTGCCTTGGCACGTCTTCGATCGGCAGCTTGCCCCTGGCAATTATACAGCCTCTTCCAAAATTATTTTTCTGACCGAGCAGTTATTCTTAAGTCAAAATTCCAGCAAGTCACCAGATCAGTAAACCGAGGTTGTCCCCAAGGGTCAGTCCTGGGACCCCTCATCTGGAATATAGTCCTCCAAGACTGGCTCTCCCGCACCTTCAGGAATGCAAAAATTGTAGCCTTCGCTGGTGATCTCACAGTGGTGGTGTCCGGGCATTCACAGAAGGCCATCGAAGAAAATAGAGTGGGCCAGTAAATCAGAGAGTCTTATAATGGGGGATTTTAATTTCTCAGATATTGACTGGAATTTCGGGGCTGGTCACTCACACACTTGCAAGGCTTTTGGGGATTTATTGGATGATTGTTTTCTATATCAGCATGTTCAGGAGTCAAATAGAGAGAGTAATACTCTTGATTTGATTATCAGTAGTGATTCTTCATGCATTAAGAATCTGCAGAAAAATGAACCACTAGGTGGCAGTGATCACAATGTGCTGAAGTGGGATTTACTCAAAGAGGTAACTACCATTAGGGGTAAAGGGAAGGGTTATTGCTTTCGTAAAGGGGACTACGATGGACTGAGACAGTATTTAAATTCTATACAGTGGGACCAACTGATGATGTTACCAACAGCAAATTCAAAATGGGAAGCATTTAAAGAACTTATCTTGGAAGCTACTAGGCTTTACATACCAACTAAGAAATATTGTTTAAGGTTTAGGCCTAAATGGATGTCAGATGAACTAATGAGACATATGGCAGAGAAGAAAAATGCATGGGATACATACAAATTAACACGTGACACAGAAGCCTATGATAAATACAAGTTGATTTGTAACCAAGTTACAAAGGAGGTTAGGCAGGCGAAGGCAGATTAAGAGAAATCTTTGGCAAGGGATGCAAAGAAAAACAGCAAAGAGTTCTTTACAGTCAGTCCTCGTATAGTACGATAGTTGTGTTCCTAGAAACCCTCGTGCAATGCAAAATCGTGCAATATAAACAACAGGCCCTATGGGAAAAATAGGGTTAGGTGCTCACCACCCAAGATTGAACACACATTTGTTACCAAAACATTACCAAACACAATAAATAAATACTTACGTATTTTATTACGACTATTACGTAATAAAATATTGCTAATGCTTTTGCTTCTATCGTAAGCAAACTTGTTTTTTTGCTTGATTTTCTATCGAAACAGATGACAGCCGTTCCATCTTTTCCAATTCTTTGTGTCTTAATCTAATGGATTTTAATTGCACTTTGAGTTATTCCTGCTATGAAAGTTGTTTTTATTTTCTCTGCATTCTTTGTAATTCTCGGCATTGCCTCATTTAGCACGGGTCTGTAGCACGTGGAATATCACATGGTCTTTCATTTTGCTCAAAGCGCTTCACAATTTCATATTTTTTCTCTATCGACAGAGGTGGACTGGCCATAAGCCTTACCGGGGAAACCCCGGTGGGCCGGAGGCCAGTGTGATTTTGGCCATAAACCATAGTATGAGGCCACTATAAATTTTCCCGGGTAAGAATTTTTGACCCAGTCCTCCTCTGTTTATCGATATTGCTTTTCTTTTTCTCACTGAATCTGCAGTGTCTTCACCGGGATGCTTCCTTTTCACACCTTTTAAATATTTTACTCATTTTTAGGGAATAAAGCACAATTACAAAATGAGGAGGCACGCTTGATACACATAAACAAAGCTGCGCGCATGTAGCAACTGAATAAACAACAACACCGTAAAGGCAGAGATACACTATTAACACATCACATTTTACTAAAGCACATTTCTAGGGGTTACTACCATAAAACAATAAAAACAATTTCCAGTTGCGTTTCTGCTAGTGGAATCTGTTATAAACTGGTAGTAAACTCTATCTGATTGCATTTGTGATTATACCGATAGCTGGAATTGTGTTGGTTTTTATGTTATTATGGTGAAATGTGTTTCCCCTTCACTGATATAAAAAACATAAATACATTTTCAGAATCTTCTCTTCATTCCTATCGTGTTGTGTTCGGTTGGGGTGATTCCGCATTGGACTGCCATTTCTTGTAAACACAAAGGCGAATCATGCATAAGCGAATTCGGTTCGTGTTATATAGGATGTCGTTCCCCTATTTATAAATTGTGTATGATCAAATTCGTGTAGTGCAAACACGTGTTATACGAGGACTGACTGTACTTATGTAAACTCTAGAAGGAAGGGGATGAATCAGATTGGTCCATTTGATATCGACGGGTCAACTGTTGATGATCCTGCTCAGTTAGCTAACAAACTAAATGAATATTTTGCATCGACATTCACACATGAGGAGTTATTCAGCGAGGGGAATGCCATAGGTATATTCAACTGTGGCAGTAAGCTAGAGAATCTTGTAATAACTGAGAGTAAAGTGGAGGAGAAATTGTTGAAGATAAACACAAGAAAGGCACCTGGGGTGGATAGGATCTATCCAGTTATATTAAAGGAGGCAGCAAAGGAAGTAAGCAAACCCTTAGCCATAATTATGAGAGCTTCCTTGAACTCAGGGGAGGTACCCATGGACTGGAGATGTGCAAATGTGACCCCAATTCACAAAGGATCAAAGGCCGACACAAGTAATTATAGACCTGTGAGTTTAACTTCTGTTCCCGGAAAATTAATGGAGGCACTGGTTAAAGAAGCACTGCAAGATCATCTAGACAAGACTTCAGTTATAGCTCGGACACAGCATGGTTTTGTTAAGGGGAAGTCTTGCCTGACCAATTTGATTGGATACTATGATGCAGTCACAAAAGAACTGGATGCAGGGAATAACTTTGATATTATATACTTGGATCTTAGAAAGGCTTTTGATACTGTTGCACATGGAAGACTGCTGCACAAATTGGAGCAGTGTGGCATTGGAGGCAAATTGCTGCAATTGATAAAGGGGTGGTTGAGGGGGAGAAGACAGAGTGGTAATCAATGGACACTGCTCATCGTGGACTAATGTTATTAGTGGAGTCCCTCAGGGTTCAGTATTGGGTCCATTATTGTTTTCTGTATTTATAAATGATATTGATGATGGTATATCAAGCTTAATGTCCAAGTTTGCAGACGATACGAAGGTTGGCAGGGTTGTCAAGAACACTACTGACACTATGCTGCTGCAACAGGATCTGGAAAGGATGAGCAGATGGGCTGAGAGGTGGCAAATGAAGTTTAACATTGACAAATGTAAAGTACTACATATGGGAAACAACAACCCCAGAGTAATGTATCAACTCTGTGGTACTACACTGATAGTGGTAGAGAATGAAAGGGACCTGGGGGTGGTTGTGCAGGCAGATATGAAGTTCTCTGAGCAGTGCAGATGGGCTGCAAGAGTAGCTCATGGTGTATTGTCAATGATATATAGGAATTTTTCTAGCAGGGATAAGGAGGTGATTATTCCCTTGTATAAGGCAATGGTCAGGCCACACCTAGAGTACTGTATACAGGCCTGGAGGCCTCATTTCAAGAAGGATGTAGAGCTGCTGGAACGAGTACAGAGAAGGGCAACAAGATTAGTGAATGGAACAAAGGCTTAAGTTTTGCAAATTACAGTGTCTGGAGACTAGGCACCAGCGAGGCGATCTGATAGAGGTGTATAAAGCCTTGAATGGTTTGAGCATGCTCAATGCTGATGGGATTCTTCCTCTTGCTCAGAATAATCACCTGAGAGGGCATAAATTCAAATTGAGGAAAGACAGATGTAGGATAGACGTGCGGAAATTTGCCTTTAGCCAGCGGGTGGTTGGTTGGTGGAACAGACATCCATCCCTTGTCGTGGAAGTTGATAGCCTAAATAAGTTTAAGGCTCAGCTGGACAGGAATTTCGAATGAACAAAGGGGTGAAGTGGAAGTGGTTTATTTTTTATTTATTTTTTTTTTTTTGGCTGATGCTCCATAAGCTTGCTTTCTTGTATCAAATGCCTCTACTAATGCTAATGCTAAACTAAAATGATGCTATTCAAGAATATACCGGATCTCAGGCACCCAATGCAGGTAAAGATATTTAATGCTCAACTACCAATTGTCACTGAAACCAAGGTACTTGGGGTGATTATTGACTCAGCTTTCTCCCATATCTTGTTTATCTAAGAAACAAAGTTAAGAGATTCTCAGGAACCATCATACGCATCTCTAAAAATGATTGAGGACCCTCCAAAAAGTCCCTGCAGTTGTATTTCAAAGCAGTGTTTTTACCAATTGTGACCTATGCAGCCGGAGCTTGGTTCTGAATGAAGGAAGGATCCCATCAGAATTCAGCATGCTCAACCCATTCAAGGCCTTATACACCTCAATCAGATCAACGCGCAGGTGCCAAGTCTCCAGCCACTGCAATTTGCAGAACTTAAGCCTCTCTTGGTAACAGGATCCCTTCATTCACCTCAACAATCTTGTTGCCCTTCTCTGTACACGCTCAAGCAAATCTACATCCTTCCTAAAATGAGGCCTCCAGACCTGTACGCAGTACTCAAGGCATGGCCTAACCATTGCCTTATACAGAGGGACAATCACCTCCTTTTCCCTGCTAGCAAAATTCCTATATATCATTGACAAAACCCCATGACCTGCTCTGGCAGCCTGTCTGCATTGCTCAGAAAACTTCATATCTGACTGCACAATTACTCCCAGGTCTTTTTCATTTTCTACCACCTTAAATATAGTACCACACAGTTGGTACGTTTCTCTGGGGTTACTTCTACCCATATGCAGCACTTTACATTTGTCAAGGTTAAACTTCAGTTGCCACTTCTTAGCCCATCTGCCCAAATTTTCTAGATCCTGTTGCAGTAGCACACTGCCATTAGTGTCACTAACAACACCACCAACCTTTGTATCATCTGCAAACTTCAACACTAAGCCTGATATACCTTCATCAATATCATTGATAAATATACAAAACAACAGTGGACCCAACACCGAACCCTATGGGACTCCACTAATAACATTAGTCCACGAAGAGCAGCACCCATTGATTACCACCCTCTGTCTTTTCCCACTCAACCATCCTTTTATCCATTGTAGCAACTTAGCCTTAATACCATTCTGCTCCAATTTATACAATAGTCTTCCATACGCAACAGTGTCAAAAGCTTTTTTGAAATCCAAATATATGATATCAAAATTATTTTTTGCATCCAGTTCCTTTGTATCCACATCATAATATCCTATCAAATTTGTCAGACAAGAATTTCCCTTAACAAACCCATGCTGTGTCTGAATTATTGCTGCAGTCTTGTCTAGATGATCCTGCAATGCATCTTTAACCAGTGACTCCATTATTTTACCTAACTGGTCTGTAATTACTCATGTGATCCCCCCTTCGATCCCCCTTTGTAAATTGGGGATACATTTGTACATCTCCAGTCCATGGGGACCTCCCCTGAGTCCAAGGATGGTCTCATAATTATGGCTAAGGGTTTACTTAGTTGCTTTGCTGCCTCCTTTAATATAACTGGATAGATCCCATCCACCCCAGGTGCCTTTCTTATGTTTAACTTCAACAATTTCTCCTCCACTTTGCTCTCAGTTATTACAAAATCATTAAGCACCCTGCTACAATTTGATAACCTTCTGCCATTTTTAAACCTTAATAACTCCTCATGTGTGAATGTAGATGCAAAATACTCATTCAGTTTGTTTGCTATCTGAGCAGGATCATCAACAGTCGAACCATCGATATCAAGTGGACCAATCAGATTCATCCCCTTCCTTTTAGATTTTATAAAAGTAAATAAATCCTTGCTGTTTTTCTTAGCATCCTTTGCTAAAGATTTCTCATAATCTGCCTTCGCCTGCCTAACCTCCTTTGTGACCTGATTACAGACTAGCTTATATCTGCCATAGGCTTCTGAGTCGCTTGATAATTTATATGCATCCCATGCATTTTTCTTCTCTGTCACGAGTCCTATTAGTTCATTTGATAACCATTTAGGCCTAAACCTTGAACAATATTTCTTAATAGGTATGAAACTTTTAGTAGCTTCCACGATTAATTCCTTGAATGCTTCCCACTTAGAATTTACTGTTGGTAACATCGTCAGTTGATCCCACTGTACAAAATTTAAAAACTGTCTGAGATCACTGTACTCACCTTTACGAAAGCAAAAACCCTTTCCTTTACCCCTGATGGTAATTATATCTTTAAGTAAATCCCACATCAGTACACTGTGATCACTGCCACCTAGTGGTTCCTTCATCTGCATTAGTCCACGAAGAGCAGCATCCATTGATTACCACCCTCTGTCTTCTCCCACTCAACCATCCTTTTATCTATTGTAGCAACTTACCCTTAATACCATTCTGTTCCAATTTGTACACATGGTACCACACCCTTACAATGCTGTCTTGCAGCTGAATCTTACTTGTTGGCTTCTTTTGAGCAATTTTAGACTGCAAATTCTTAATACACGAATGATCACTGCTGATAACCAGATCAAGAGTATTACCCTCTCTGGTTGCCTCTCGAACATGCTGCTGCAGAAAACAATCATCCAATAAATACACAAAAAATCTTACTAGTGTGTGAGTGACCAACCCACAAGTTCCAGTCAATAACTAGGAAGTTAAAATCCCCCATTATAAGACATTCTGATTTACAAGCCCGCTCTATTTCTCTGTACAATTGTTCATTGTACTCATTCGAGTCATTAGACCTATAACACACTCCTACTCTTATTTTTGCTTTCGCAGTGCCTATGTCACACCAAACTTATTCAACAGTGCACTGTTCATCTATATCAACTGGATGCACTTCTTTTGATTTTATGTTTTTCTTAATTAACAGCATGACACCTTCTCTCTTCCTATCCTGTCTATCCTTTCTGTACACATTGTACTCCCTAGATTCCCATTCTGCATTTCTAATATCAGTGTGACACCACGTCTCTGATATCCCAACAATATCCGCCTTTGATGTCTTGGCCACTTCAAATTCATCAAATTTATTTACTATACTTCTAGCATTGGTATACATGAACTATTGCATTCGTATACATGCAATAACTCACACTATCTCTGGCCTTTACAGAGAGTGTACTTAGACAGAATTGGGGGAAACCTCAGTGCCACAACACAATAAACATTATACATATATACTATGTCTTGCCTTTCTGTACATACTGTACTCGCCATATTCAAATTCTTCAACCCTTATGTCTGAGCGGCACTGTGTCACTGATATTTCTACAACGCCTGCATTTGTTGACTTAATCAGTACTTCAAATTCATCAAAATTTATTTACTATGCTACTAGCAGTAGTGTACATGCAAGTATAGATGCACCTCCTATAACTCATAGTTATCCTAACGCAGCCCATGCATTTGCTTTTTCCGCGAGGACCCCCAGCAAGCCTTGAAATCCTCGACACCCTGCTTTCCAGGTTGCTGCATGTTCCAATAGAAGCAATGGAAAAATCACTTTCGCCTCTGCCTGTGGCTCTAGTTAATCTATTAGTCTGTGTATCCCCCCCCCCCCAACAAGCTATCAGTTTTTCAATCTACCTACCACCACCTCAAAAGCATCAGCAAATATTGTTCACCCTTTATATTTAAGTGTATCCTATTCAATAATAAGTACAGACCATGTCAAGGAAAATTCTAACCCATGAGCTTTTATCTGGGTCATGCAGTTAATAATTCTGATATGTTCTTTAAAAATAAGTTTTCTCAGTTTTCAAGGAATTTTACCCTGTTTAACTGAGTATTCTATGGTCATGCAAGGTTAGTTCACAACCTGAGTGGATTTTCTGTAAAAAGGCACAAATCATTTTGTGTGCTGATATTCTAAATTCATCAATGTGGCCCATTTGGTAATTATTTATCACTTTCAATCGTGTTTTTTTTTCCCCCCCAATCAATCATCTATTTGCTTTTTTGCTTGACTGAATATGCTGTAATCATAAATATGTGAAATAAAAGGAGGTAAACTGTTAGCAATATTATCTGTTTTTTGATGAAAAATAATGTTTAACTTAAGACAAATCCACAGGGCCTCTTTCTCTTTTCTCTTATTCATATAGCTTAGCACGAGAGAGAGAGAGAGAGAGAGAGAGAGAGAGAGAGAGAGAGAGAGAGAGAGAGAGAGAGAGAGAGAGAGAGAGATGTTTGTGCACTGACCTGAAATATTCTTTTTTCTCCATAAAATTTTAGATGAAAATCAGTAAGTACCCTTAGACCAGCATTATGTATTCCTTGGAGAAGGCCACAGCTTCAAGTAGTATCATGTACCATGGTGACAAGATCATATGATTCAATCTCAAGAAAATACCTCTCAAATCACTACTTCTTTCTGCAAATCACTTTGTTTTGATTTGTCATAAATATCTTCCCAAAGGGTAAAATCCATAATTAATGGAAATATAAGAAATCATGCAAATGGCAATGATGACAACCAAACATACACTTTATTGCATTAATGTGTACAAACTGAAATGATAAGTTAACGTAATAGTATTATGTGCTGTAAATCAGCAAAATAAATTCTCAATATTTTGTTGTTCCTCTTCGAGCTGCAATTACAGCCTTGCAATGATCTGGCATAGAGTTAATCAACATCTGGATATACAGTCACCCAATTCCATGGTACCACACCCTTACAATACTGTCTTGCAGATGAATCTTACTTGTTGGCTTCTTTTGAGCAATTTTAGATGACATTATGTACCAACAGTTTTCAATAAAATTCAAATCTAAACTCTTGCCAGGCCAGCCCAACACTGGCCCAACAAGTATCTTCTTCCTCATTTGTTGGGTCAATAAAGGCTGCTTCTTGGGGTGATAGGCATGCAGACCGCATTCCGAAAGCTCTCTCTGGATAGTTAGTGCACTTGTTTCAACACCAGAAGCCATCTCAAAGTCTAGTTTTAGATCAGGAGCACTAGCATGGTGATTACGAAGGCATAGCCATCTGGTGAGTATGGGCTTGGCACACCCAGGGTCCTGAGCTGGCTGGATATCATCATTCTTCTCTTTCTTGGTGATTTCTGTCTACTTTTCTCTCTCTCTCTTTCTCTCTCTCTCTGGGTAATTCAGAATTTTTTTTTTTTTTTTTTGCCTGTTGCAGCATAAGCCTCAGGCTTCCTTGATGCAATACCTTGCAATTACTGTCTGATGCAATAGAAACATTATCTGACACAATACCTTTGCTTTGCAACAAACAAAATGACTGTAATCAAACAATATCTTATACGTTTCACTACAAATGTTACTTTTTTTTAAAGGTCATGCAGGTTTTTTGTCACCACTGTATTTTCCAACTAGATCCTCCTTATACATTATATCACATCTGTGTCAGCCTTTCCTGTGTAGAGCACAGTTTCTTAATTTGGATACATCTGATATTAAGTATTGTTATAATCAGTTTGGGGTCCTCTGCAGTCTCACTGAAAGATTTTATCTATTATTATTTATTTGTTTGTTTGACCCTTGTGATTGTCTCTGAAGGGATATACAGCTATGTTTATTTCCTTTGATATGTGTTTTTCTGGAAAAATGGGCTTGTTAATATTCATTTCTTAATTGGTAAATAGTTCCAGTGTTTGATCTTATGTTACCACTTGTCTCCCAACATTGGTTTCTTTAGTAGTATTCATTTCCTAGTTTTGTTTGGTGCTATGGGCTTGTAGTGTTCATATCTTGTTTGGTGGTGTGACTGGCATAGTCATAGTTTGCTCTTGTGGAAGTGTAGTTAGAAAGAACATGCATTTAACAAGAAAGACTTATTTGGTGAATTTAAAAGTTCAGCTTGTGTTTATACCGAATTATATTTTTTGGTTGCTTGTGTAGACTGGTTCATTTATAGGTAATGGTGTTACCTCAATTTTCCTTCTTGATAGGTTATATTTCTCTTAGTTTTATATTTTTGAATTGTTTTTCTTGCTTTCAATGATACTGTTTAGAACAGGACTGGTTGGTTTCCTTTGTAGTTTGGACAGCATAGACTGCTGAATGTGTGGTCCTTTATTTCATGACTGTTTTTACCACATGTCAACATTCCATGTATGTTGTTTGCAAATGGACAAAATGTCAGCAAATATGTTTGGTTTGTATAGGAGCATTTGGCAGTTGGTGGGTTGTGTCAAATGTGAGAATAAAAGTTCCTGTCTGTACGATAGTTTCATTTTGTTATATGCCATCAATTTCATTTCATAATTCCAGTTTGTTATATGCAGGACTAAAAAGCATTTTTTAGTCCTGCATATAACAAAGTAAATTTGGGAGTTGTCACTGACAGTTTCTCTGAACGTATTGAGTGTACTGTCTCAATAAGTAGGGGGGTATCAAAAAAAAGTTCATACCCTGACCTAGAAAAACATCAGTAGGAAGATGCTGTTTTTAATACAAGTTGTCTACATATTCAATAACTAACATGTGAAATTTCATTCCCGTAGGGGATCGTACACCAGAGGTGGGGCCCAGAATCTGAGGAAGGATACTATGATTGACAAAGTGGAGTATCGAACAGTGATCAAATCCCTGCATTTGCAAGGCAAGAAAGCTTAGGAAATTGAAGAAGAAATGAAAGCTGTGTATGGGCAGAATTGTCCATCCTATGACACTAAAAAAGTGGAAATGGGAGTTCGAGTGTCATTGATGAGTCAAGAGAAAGAAGGCCATCAACATTCACACACAGTGAGATGGGCAGCTGGTGCTGAGTGACAGACATGTGACAATTCATTTCATCACACATGCAGTGGGAATTATTTATGGGGTCTGAATTTTACATGATGATCTGCATGTGTCTAAAGTCTCCACACAATGGGTTCCAAGATTGCTGACGCCTTTGCAGAAGCAATATTGAATCCATTGCTCTTGACAACTGTTGAATTCATGTAGTGTGGATTTCTCCTGATCTAGCACTGTCAGACTTCTTGTTTCGAGAAATGAAGAAACCATTAGGTGGATGCTGCTTCGATTCGTCTCAGGAAGTCATCAATGAAGTGGAATCGTAGTTTCAGGCAAAAAGTGCGGACTTCTATGATCAAGGCATTAAACAACTGATCCATAGATGGGAGAAATACGTTACTATATATGGAGAGTACATAGAAAAGGATTAAAGTTCGTGTGAAGTTTACCTTTCTAGGGCTATTATTTCTAGGTAAGGGTACGAACTTTTTGATACTCCCTCATATGTCTCCTGATTGGAGATGCTGTACTGAATTTGGGAAATACAATGAGTCCCGAAAGTGTTTTCTGGATTATAAAGGGGGATATATGTCTGATTTATGTCCCATAGTACATATAATTCAAAAACATAGTTTTAGATATCTGTTTCCTGATGTTAAGATGAGGTCATGTCTGGACTGTTTGTTAGTCTGCTGGCTAGAACTTTCTGTGCAGGTCCAGATGTATCTTTACTACTCATCACTGTTCCTTTCTCTCCCCCCCTCCCCAAGGTTTCTAGTCTAACAACAAAGAGTACTTTGTGGCCGTGAAGGGCTTATTGCAATGTATCCATTGTATTACTATTATTATTATTATTATTGCAATAAAGATTTCTACAAAAGTGGTGCCAATTAGCAAGAAAGCAAATCATTTTTATTCTAATCTTCTTTTTGGATGGAAGGAGGTGCAACCCCAATGTAGTCAAAACTGAATTTTGAATTGTTTTGGGATTCAAACTTTTCAAATTTTACAAATTCAACTAGAATCCAAACATAGTGAAAAGATGGACCTTAGTGATAGAAATGCTCAGCTTTTAAAAGCTGGGCATAGAAAAACATTACTTTCTTTCCAATTTTATATTTAATAAATACATAAAAATGCAAAATTTGCTTACCACTGGGTCACGGAGATGCAATGCTAAATCAACAATATAATGGACATCTGCTACTGCTGGATATCTCATGAGATAACTCAGGCACATTGTATAGTCAGCAGACAGCACTATATAAAAGAAAGAGATTTTTAATTGACAAGCTTTAAATAAAGGCTATTTTTGGATCAAATATCTTGATAAATGTTGATTTCAGCCTTCTGAAATACCATAATGTAGTGCTGTAGGAACAGTGGGCCAGGAATGAAAGAGATGTTTTTCCCACAAGGTGTGCTATTTTCATGCTGTACTGTCATGATTCCATATTATACAATATATTTCATGATCACTTGCTACGTGAGAATGTATTCCCTTTATTATTCAGGTACCACTTGTATGTTAGATAGGTGGTGAATGTTGAAGGAGAGTATTTCTAAGTGTAGTAGTTGCAAAAAGGCAAAACGACTCAAGATACAATATGAATAAAGTTGATATTTAATATCATAGAACTGCATAGAAGAAACTGCTTGATTACTAAAAAAATACCATACATTATACACTATGAACCATCTCTAGGTGCCTTTCTCTTGCAAGTACATACAAAAATAAGAAAGAATATTTACATAAATTTGTTTATTAAAAGTTCATGGCACAAGTTGGGGAGGCAGGACATGAAACATGGTAAGCCATTAAACGTTGACAGTAACAAAGTTTTTAATGAAAAATAATGTAAATGAATTAAAATATCATTTTAATTTGCATCTAAAATATTATTTGATAGGAAAATGAAATGCTATTTTTATCTTACTGGGTGGGAATGATGGTAAGTACATTAGCTAAATCAGATGACTGTAAAGCATCTTTACTGACATCTTTACATCTGTCTGGTTACTAGACATGGAGGGAGTATAATGAACTGGATTAAAGCAGCCTCTTAACTTACAGCAAAATGGACCTTGGTGACTAGACTCCTACTCAAAGCTTAACAAAACTTTGCCCATTGCAAGGGCAACTTGGTACTGCAAATTGCTTCATATGATCACATACTGACCGTACTAAACAAAGTTCATAATGAATACCATGGCAACAGTGACACTCACTTTATACTGTTGTGGCATTACTTCTACGAGTGCAATAGTTTTATAGTCTCAGTTGTTTGTTTGCTTGTTGGTGTCATGATTATGCTGTACAAAAAGAAACAGTCATTTATATCCTGTTTCAGATGCCTCAATATATATAAAATGTAGCAATTAGGCAAGTTCCTGTGATGACACAACTTGAAACTTCTACATCCCTGAGCATATGGTTCCAGGAACCTACATACAAAAGTTACACTTTTTAAGAAGTATTATGTTTCCCCACAACAAAACTCAAAGAAGCAAAGCTAATTTTTATAAGAAAAAAAAAAAAAAAAAACAATAATGTTCATCTTTAAAAAGTAATATGGTTTTTTTTTTTTTTTTTTTTGCGTAACAGAAAGTTACTCAAAATACCAAAAATGGGGGAAAAGCTGCTAACTGTTTTCAACTTAAAAGTCATTTCCTATATTTAAAAATGCAGTTCAAAAATTTTACTGTATATCTTTCCTTGTGCTTTTCAAACTTGTGGTTTTTCCAGTTTTAAAGCAAAATTTAACACACACTTTGTTTAGTGCATTGCAATCTAACATTCTGAAATCAAACAAATTTTGATAAATCAGAATTTTTTTTTTTTTTTTTTTATCAAACTGTCAGCATTACACACGTGTATTCAAAGAATTGTTTTGATAAAACATACCCCCCATGGCAAGTAAGTCTCCTTTCAGCTCTCATAATAGTCTAGATTCATTGTGGTATGGGTTCAATGAGGAGCTTAAAGCATACTCCACTGCTTCCTGCAATTGTGGCAAATTGGATGGCTGCAGACAGGGCTGATATTCATAATATTTAACAACTGGTACATAATATATATACACAAGGGTGTCAAGACTAATACTCAAGATTTCTAAGAGGTACAAGCTAAAGGTTATAATGATTTATGCACCAACATCGAGCCATGATGATGAAGAGGTTGAAGAAAGGTACACTGAAATTGAGTCTTCTAGATGAGCAGAAAACCCACTACACTATTATTATGGGGGACTTCAATGCTAAGGTTTGAAAAAAACAAAACAGCGCAGAAAGGGGAACTATAGGAAATTTTGGAATTGGTGAAAGAAATGAAAGAGGCGAAAGACTTGTGGAATTTGCAGAATCTCAAGGATTGTCAGTAATGAACACTTTTTTCAAGAAAAGGGTGAACAGAAAGTGGACATGGAAGAGTCCAAATGGATTAACAACTAATGAAATCGACTTCATCCTCACTAACAGAAGATATATTGAAAATGATGTTACCATCCTGAATAAGGTAAATGTTGGAAGTGATCACAGAAGGGTAAGATGTACACTTGATATAGATGTAGGAAAGGAAAGGAAAAAACTGACTCGAGTAAATAATACAAAGGTCTTTGAGATAACAGAAGAGGTGAAAAGGCAGTATGTACTAGAACTTAAGAACAAGTTTGAGCTTCTGCAGACTGATCAGGACCAAGATATCGATGAGGAATATTACAACTTTCTGAAAGTGATAAAGCCCAAGAAACCTATAGGGAAAAAGAAATCCAAAGAAGAAAAAATTAGTCAAGAAACACTTGTTATGATGAACTGAAGGCGAAAAATGAAGAGAAAGATAAACACTGACAAATAGAAAATTGAGTATACTGAGTTATGCAAAGCCATTAGAAAGAGACCCAGAGAGAACATAAAAAGATTTAACACAAGAAAAGTAGAACGAGCATTAAGGGAAAACAAAGGATTTAAATTAGCAGCCATGAGCAGTAATACAGAAAGACAAATGATACTGAAACTGAAGAATAGCGATGGTGTACTTATAAACAGCAGAGAAGGCATAATTCAAAGAGCAGAAGACTACTATAGAGAATTATACAAGGAGCAAGGGAATGATGCCAGCAGTGGGGAAGATGGATTGCAAATTAGCAACACATACGACATACCCGATATTCTTCCAGATGATGTAGAACATGCATTGAAGAAAATGAAGAATCAGAAATGTAGAGTTGTTAAAATTGGGAGGAAAAGACAACAAAAACTGGCAAGGCTCTTCACAAAGTGCATTAGAAAAGGTGCGACGCCTAAGCAGTGGAATAATGCAATCATAGTTTTGCTGCATAAGAAAGGAAATAAATCAGAAATTGGAAATTATAGACAATTTAGCTTGTTATCCCACATCTAAAGTTGTTCACAAGGGTCATTACTAACAGATTGGAAAGAATACTTGATGAGAATCAACCGAAAGAGCAAGCTGGCTTTAGGACAGGATTCTCAATTATGGATCACCTTCGTGTAATATCACAGCTAATGGAGAAAGCAAATGAATATAAAACACCATTATGCCTGGCATTTGTGGATTATGAAAAGGCATTTGACTCCATACAGCATAAGGCAATGTTTCGGGCAATGGAAAGACAAGGCACGGATACTCCACATATTATGGTGGCAAATGAAGTTTAACATTGACAAATGTAAAGTACTACATATGGGAAACAGCAACCCCAGAGCAACATATCAACTCTGTGGTACTACACTGACAGTGGTAGAGAATGAAAAGGACCTGGGGGTAATTGTGCAGGCAGATATGAAGTTCTCTGAGCAGTGCAAACAGGCTGCAAGAGTAGCTCATGGTGTCTTATCAATGATATACAGGAATTTTTCTAGCAGGGATAAGGAGGTGATTATTCCCTTGTATAAGGCAATGGTCAGGCCACACCTAGAGTACTGTATACAGGTCTGGAGGCCTCATTTCAAGAAGGATGTAGAGCTGCTGGAAAGAGTACAGAGAAGGGCAACAAGATTAGTGAATGGAACAAAGGGGTGCTCTTACGAAGAAAGGCTTAAGTTTTCCAAATTACAGTGTCTGGAGACTAGGCACCGGCGAGGTGATCTGATAGAGGTGTATAAAGCCTTGAATGGTTTGAGCATGCTCAATGCTGATGCAATTCTTCCTCTTGCTCAGAATAATCACCTGAGAGGACATAAATTCAAATTGAGGAAAGACAGATGTAGGATAGATATGCAGAAATTTGCCTTTAGCCAGCAGGTAGTTGGTTGGTGGAACAGACTTCCATCCCTTGTTGTGGAAGCCGATAGCCTAAATAAATTTAAGGCTCAGCTGGACAGGTATTTCGAACGAACGGAGGGGTGAAGTGGAAGGTTTTTTTTTTTTTTTTTTTTGACTGATGCTGCATAAGCTTGCTTTCTTGCATCATATGACTCTACTAATGCTAATTATGATTTGGAAGAAAATATATGAGAATGTTACCTCTTTTATTACACTTGACAAAGACAGTAGAAAATTTAAAATCGAGAAAGGAGTTCGACAAGGAGACACAATATCTCCAAAGCTGTTTACTGCTGCCCTTGAGGAAGCTTTCAGAAGATTAGACTGGTCGTAGAAAGGAGTCAATGTGAACGGAGAGAACCTAAACCATTTACGATTTGCAGATGACATTGTGGTCACAAGCCACAATCCCAAAAAATTAAGAGGAAAATCTTAATCAGTTATGCACAGTTAGTAGGGATTTTGGGCTAAAGATAAATATGGCTAAAACAAAAGTAATGACGAACAAGCATGCCACAGAAAAGGAAATAATGATTGAAGGAGCAGTAATTGAAAAAGTGGAGTCATATACTTATCTGGGACAAGTTATTAGCTGTAATAATGATAAATGGCTGGAAGTCAAGAGAAGAATAAATTTTGGATGGATAGCTTTCAGGTTGTTGTTGTTGTTTTAGTTCAGTTTAACGACACAAGGGCTACTAAGGCCAAATTGTGTCTCTTCATCGTTAATTGACAAAAAGCGTATTGTTAGAGAGATTAAATTATATGCTTCTGTACAAACCAATATGTTTTAGATATAATAAAAGTTCTTCAAAATTTGCTTCATTTCCTAAGATGCAAGATAAATCAGGTGATATATTCAATGTAGAGAGTGACTGAAAAGTGTTTGACCGAATGGTTGAATATAAGGGACAATCAACCAGGAAATGACGGACTGTAAGTTGCGTCTGACAGGATGAGCACTGTGGTGGGCTTTCACCCAATAATAGGAAGAGATGAGTATGGTGAGTGTGTCCAATTCTGAGTCTTGCCAACACCACTTCCTCTCATCTGTTTCTTCGGAAGCCAGACAGCCACAGCTTTGGTTCTTCTTTTATCTGGTAAAGTTTATTGTTAGTGTTACTTTTCCAGGTCTGTGACCATTTATTGTAGCAGGCTTTGCGTATGACACACTTAAAATCAGAGAAAGGAACCTGAGGATGTTGTGAGAGAGAGCGGGGATAGCATTCAGGAAATATAGTCACATACTGAAGAGCAATATCCCAGTTTGTCTGAAACGTAAAATAATGAACCAATGTATACTCCCCACCATGACTTATGGAAGTGAAACTTGTGCATTGATTCCAAAAGAATGGAAGAGAAGCTGAGAACTACACAGCGAAGAATGGAACGAATTATATTGGGAATCAGACTGTTAGATAAGAAGAGAAACACATGCATTAGGCAGCAAACTCAAGTAAAGGGACATTCTTATCAAAAATAAAGAACTAAAATGGTCTTGGGCAGGACACATAGCTCGAAGACATGATGACAGATGGATTAAGAAAATAACAGAATGGTACCGAAGAGGAGCTAGAAGAAAACCTGGAAGACAAAGGCGGAGCGCCTCCAGGTGGGAAGGAGCAGCCGTGTGTGTAGCACACGCTTCTTGATTAGGCCGGGGTTCAAGCCCGTCACCACCAAATATGGAGGATGCGGAAAGGTCAGGGAATGACCACTGCATATCCCGGAGCAATATGGCCTCAGTTGCTAATGCTCCTAAAAACCAAATAACAACAACAAAGGCTGAGATGGATAGATGAAATTCATGAGTTTTGTGGGTAGTTAAATGGATGGCCAGTGTTCAAACACAGAAGGAACTGGAAAGGTTGCTGGAGAGGCCTTCATCCTTCAGTGGATTGAAAAATGGCTGATGATGATGACGACGACATAATATATCATACATATATATATAAATCAAACAATTTAAAAAATGTGTGCATTGCATGTAAGGAATGCAGATATGGAAAATTTCCTTTGTATTCTCTAAATAAACTAAACTATATTATATATTATAAAACTGCTTACTAATTGATATATAATTTGTAGCATAAATCATTCTAATAATTTCCAAATTATCTGCTGATATTTAGAAATTGTTGGTGTGATCTTTTATTTGATGTAGCTGTCACTAACTAAATGATGCCCACTGTCTGAGCTATGATTTGAAACGGAGAACTGCATCAAACTGTTTTGACAATTCCCCCATTAAACTGATAGTCATTAGGTGACCTGTAGTCTCGATATGCAGAGAATTACTCTTAACATCATTGATATTGTTCATGGTGCTAAATCCTCTCTCAGCTTCTGCTGAAGAAAGAGCAATTACATTCAAAATTTTTCTACTCCTTATAATACTGTCTGAGACTTTTATATATTGAATATCTCTATTATCGACTAGTCATGAAAATTGTTTATTGGAATGTCATTTAAGTAGTTGGCTTAATTTTATTAATTTTTGTTCACCTTCACTCCACAAAGCTCCGCAAACGTTATTTGGCCAAGTTTCAGGATGATTCAATAAAACTGAAAAAAACTTGAACATTCTCGTTATATTTTTCACTTTTGTCATCAAACAACAAATGCATTTTCATATACTTTATTAGACAATCTAATAGTTTTCACTTGTAATTGATACTTTATTATGTTTAGTTTCAAATGGTATATCATATTTATTCATTTTTATAATCTTATGCTTCTCTTTTCATAGTTTCCTTTATTTAGTTTTGTATGTTCAATCAGTTTTTACCATTTCATCAAATTAACCTGTCAGCTTTAATAACTGAAATATTTCTTCCTTGTAAAGCTAAAGAAAGTATTGAAAATATGGCTGTCAGTTATATCTTAATTATACAATAGATAGTTGTTAAAAAATTCTGATGGTACTTTCTAAATGTTTTTTGTGAGTTTTATTAGCATTAGTAGTGGCATAAAATGCAAGAAAGCAAGCTTATACAGCATCAGCAAAAAAAAAAAAAAAAAACTTCCCATTTCACCTGTCTATTTGTTCCAACAGTTTGTTCAGTTTTTCTTTAAATTTATTTAAGCTATCAACTGCCACAATGAGAGATGGAAGTTTGTTTCAGGAATCAACCACCTGCTGGCTAAAGGCAAATTTCCACACTTCTATTATGCAACTGTCTTTTCTTTCCTTTTTGGATTTGAATTATGCCCCCTCAAGTGCATAATCTGAGCAAGAGGGAGAATCCCATCAGCATTCAACTTGCTCAAACCATTCAAAGCCTTATACAACTCAATTGGATCACCTGCCTAATACCTAACACCGCAATTTGTAGAATTTAAGCCTTTCTTAGTAAGAGCAAAATCTTTGTTCCCCTCACCAATCCCACTTCCCTTCTCTATACTCATTCCAGAAGCCGTACGACCTTTTTCAAATGATACCTCCAGATCTTTATGCAGTAATCAAGGTGTGGCCTGACCACTGTTTTATACAAAGGGATAATCACCTCTTTATCCCTGATAGCAAAATTCCTATATATCACTGACAAGATCCCATGAGCTGCTAAGGTCAACCTGTCTGCACTTCTCACAAAACTTCATTGACTACACAATTACCCCCAGGTCTTTTTCATTCTCCACAACTCTGAGCGTAGTACCACACAGTTGGTAGATTACTCTGGAGTTACTGCGACCCATAGGCAGTACTTTACATTGGTCAGTGTTAAATTTCAGTTGACACTTCTCAGCAAATCTGCTCAACTTTTCTAGATCCTATTGCAGTAGTGTACTATCATTACTGTAATTAACAACCCTGCCAACCTTTGTATCATCTGCAAACTTGGATATCAAGCCTGATATATCTTCATCAATATCATTGATAAATAAAGAAAAAAGTAATGGGTCCAATACTGAACTCTTCGGAACTCCACTAATAGCATTATTCCACAAAGAGCAGCACCCATTGATTACAACAGTCTCCTCCCACTCAACCATCCCTTTATCCATAGCAGCAACTTGCACCTTAATGCCATACTTCTCCAAGTTGTACAGCAGTCGTCCATGTGCAACAGTATGAAAAGATTTCCTGAAATCCAAGTATATGGTATCAAAGTTATATTTTGCATCCAGTTTCTTTGTAACCACATCATAGTATCCAATCAAACTGGTCAGACAAGACTTCCCCTTAACAAAGCCATGCTATCTGAACTATAACTCAGTCGTGTCTAGAAGATCCTGCAATGCTTCTTTAACCAGTGACTCCATTATTTCCCAAGAACAGAAGATAAACTAACAAGTGTGTAATTACTCGTGTCACCCTTTGATCCCCATTTGTGAATTGGGGTTACATTTGCACATCTCCAGTCCACGGGGACCTCCTCTGGATTCAAGTATGCTTTCATAATTATGGCTAAGGGTTTGCTTACTTCCTTTGCCGCCTCCTTTAATATAACTGGATATATCCCAACCACCCGAGGTGCCTTTCTTATGTTTAACTTTAAAAATTTCCCCTTCACTTTCCTCTCAGTTATTACAAAATCATTTAGCTCCTGTTAGAGTTTGTTAAACTTCTAGCATCCACTTCCCTAAAGAATTGCTCATGTGAATGTAGATACAAAATATCTATTCTATTTGAAAGCAACCTGAGCAGGATCATCAACAGTTAAACCATCGGTATGAAATGAAGTCTGTAATCAAGTCACATAGGAGGTTAGGCCTTGCTTGCCTAACCTCCTTTGTGACTTGATTACAGACTAGCTTATATCTACCATAGGCTTCTGTGTCGGCTAATAATTTATATGCAACCCATGCATTTTCTTCTCTTCCACAAGTCTCATTAATTCATCTGACATACATTTAGGCCTAAACCTTGAACAGGATTTCTTAGTTGATATGAAAAGCCTAGTTACTTCCAAGATTAATTCCTTGAATGCTTCCCATTTAGAATTTTCTGTTGGTAACATCATCAGTTGGTCCCACTGTATAGAATTTAAAAACTGTCTGAGACCACCACAGTTACCTTTACAAAAGCAAAAACCCTTCCCTTTACCCATGATGGTAGTTACATCTTTTAAGTGAATCATACATCAGTACACTCTGATCACAGCTATCTAGTGTTTCCTTTATCTGCAGATTCTTAATGCATGAATAATCACTGCTGATAACATGCTGCTGTAGAAAACAATCATCCAATAAATCCACAAAATTCTTGCTAGTGTGTGAGTGACCAACTCACAAGTCCCAATCAATACTGATACTCCTTGACAAAATATTGTTTTCAATTTTTATTATTTCAATTGCTTTATTATGTGAAACTGATTCATGATGTTCTTTTAATTTTTTCTTCATTCATGATTGTAAATAAATTTCTTTATTTGAAGCATGAGCTTTAACAGAACATGACTGCCATTTGGATGAAATATGTAAGTTTTTAGCACTTTCAACATTTAAAGATACAACTTTTGAGTATCATTTGCACCCAACATTCATGTCACTAGCAAATAATAAGTCACTCATATTTTCTGTTGAAATAATCAAGTTGTTTTTCATTCCAAAATACAAATTTGTTATATTTTGTTCTGATTCTTGCAGTTTTTAAAAAAGACATTCCAGGCTATGGTTCATTATTAATATCCTTTCTTCTTTGTTCTCCCATAGATTCAGAAGATTTATGTTTATGATATTTAGAAGGAACATTACACCTTTTCCAAATTTTAATGTCTCTTCACATGGATATTCTTTTTTTAATATTTTATTATAAATTCTTCAATTTATAAATATCAAACCACTGCAAAAAAATTAACTCGCACTAGTCGTACTTACTACTTACACAAGATTTAAAACTTTTAAAACTTACTAATAATGAAACCATGTGAAAACTAAACCAGTTAGAAGCAGTTGCAATTATGTAATTCAGCGTTAATGATAAACTAGTGATTTCCCTGCACAATGTGCAATGCAGCCATGGATGCCAACCATCCTTTAACTCCTGCACACAAATAGTGACACTTCAGCTTAGTTGCTAGCACAATATTATGAGTTTATATAATTAATTAATTTTACCACTTATTATAGTTGTTATTATTATATTATTTATATTTAAGAACTAGTATGGAGGTATTTTAATATTTTAACAAGCAGAACAGCCGTATTGGTGTAAACCAGCTGAATATCAGCCCTGGTTGCAGATCTCTACTTCAAAAAGCTTGTTTCGTCCCATCTCACAGCTGCTCAAGGATTGAGATCTTGTAATAGGCTGAATCTAAGGAGTGTGAGGAAATCAGGCACCAACTCAGCATTGTTATGGGCTTATATGAGAGCTTGAAGGAGAGGGTGGATGCCCTCGAAGGATTTAAATTGAGGGGCCCATCAAGCTCTCAGCTGCCCATCATCAATGCCAGAGCTTGCACTTGAACGTCAAGCAACACAGTGGCAAACCCCAATGCAGAATGTGCTGGTCCCAAAGGAACTAGTTGTTGTAAGTGACTCTATTGTTAGGGAAATGGGGACCATATTGTGCAAAAAGGATAGATGGAACAGGACCAGTATGTCTGTCAGGGGCAAAGGTTGATGACGTTGTAAAGCAGATATCATCTTTTAAGGGCACAAAGGGTGATATTGTTGTACTCGTTGGCACTAATGATATTAAGAGTAGGAGTGGCAGAATTACTTAACAAATACAAGACAATGTTGAAAAAAAGGCATGAGTTAGGGCTGAATTTGAAAGTGTCTGCAATTCTACCCAGACATGAATTGATCAACAAGGGAGCCTTGTTGATCAATTCGGCCCTGGAGAGATTGTGCAAGGCTCAAGGGGTAGAATTTTTCTCAGCCCTGTGCTTGTTAACAGGAGAGATGGCTTCTACAGGGACAGGATACACTTAAATAGAAAGGGTGCAAGATTGCTGATGCTATCGAGGCAGTTAAGTGGGTGGGAAAACTGCTAGCTTGGGGGGGGTTGTTATTTGTTATTTGGTTTTTAGGAGCATTAGCAACTAAGGCCATATTGCTCCGGGGATATGCGGTGGTCATTCCCTGACCTTTCCGCATCATCTGTATTTGATGGTGACGGGCTCGAACCCCGGTCTAAATCAAGAAGCGTATGCTACGCACTGCTGCTCCTTCCCACCTGGCTACGGAGGCGCCAAGCTTGGGGGGGTACACAGACTAATAGATTAACAGTAGCCGCTTTTAGAGGTAAAAGTGATTCTTGCACTACTTCAATTGAAATGCAATTGAGCAGCAACCTGGAAAGCAAGGCAATAGGAATTTTCAGGACTGCTGGGAGTCATAGTGGAACAAGTAAATATATGGGCTGTGTTAGGGTAACTAAGAGTAGAAACAGGTGCATGTATACTTGCATGTACACCAGTGCTAGTAGTATAGTTAATAAATTTGATGAGCTTGAAGTGCTAGTCAAGACATCACAGGCAGATATTGTTGGGATATCAGAGACATGGTGTCATACAGACATAAGCAGTGCAGAACTGGAATTTGGGGAGTACAATGTGTACAGAAAGGATAGACAGGACAGGAAGGTAGGAGGGGTTATGCTGTTAGTTAAGAAACACACAAAATTTAAGGAAGTGCATCCAATTGATGTTGATGGACAATGCAATGTTGAGTCTGTTTGGTGTGACATAAGCACTGGGAATGGAAAAATGAGAGTAGGTGTGTGTTATAGGCCTAATGAATCTGGTGAGTATAATGAACAATTGTGCAGAGAAATAGAGTGGGTCAGTAAATTAGAGTGTCTTATAATGGGGGATTATTCTGATAGAGGTGTATAAAGCCTTGAATGGTTTAAGCATGCTCAATGCTGATGGGATTCTTCCTCTAGCTCAGAAAAATCACCTGAGAGGGCATAAATTCAAATTGAGGAAAGACAGATGTAGGATAGACGTGCGGAAATTTGCCTTTAGGCAGCGGGTGGTTGGTTGGTGGAACAGACTTCCATCCCTTGTGGTGGAGGTTGATAGCCTAAATAAGTTTAAGGCTCAGCTGGACAGGTATTTTGAACGAACAGAGGGGTGAAGTGGAAGTGGGTTTTCTTTTTTTTTTTTTTGGCTGATGCTGCATAAGCTTGCTTTCTTGCATCAAATGCCTCTACTAATGCTAATGCTAATGCTAATTTTAATTTCCTGGATACTGACTAGAATTTGTGGGTTGGTCACTCACACACTAGCAAGGCTTTTGTGGATTTATTGGATGATTGTTTTCTACAGCAGCATGTTTGGGAGGCAACTAGAGGGAGTAATATTCTTGATCTGATTATCAGTAGTGATTCTCCATGCATCAAGAATCTGCAGATAAAGGAACCACTAGGTGGCAGTGATCACAGTGTGCTGAAGTGAGATTTACTCAAAGAGTTAACTACCATCAAGGGTAAAGGGAAGGGTTTTTGCTTTCGTAAAGGTGACTATGGTGGTCTGAGACAATATTTAAATTCTATATGATGGAACGAACTGATGATGTTACCAACAGCAAATTGAAAATGGGAAGCATTCAAAGAATTAACCTTGGAAGCTACTAGGCCTTTCATACCAACAAAGAAATATTGTTCAAGATTTAGGCCTAAATGGATGTCAGATGAACTAATCAGACATGTGACAGAGAAGAAAAATGTATGGGATACCTATAAATTAACATGTGACACAGAAACCTATGATAGATATAAGCTGGTCTGTAACCAAGTTACAAAGGAGGTTAGGCAGGCGAAGGCAGATTACGAGAAATCTTTGGCAAAGGATGCATAGAAAAACAGCAAAGAGTTCTTTCCTTATGTAAACTCTAGAAGGAAGGGGATGAATCAGATTGGTCCACTTGATATCAATGGTTCAACTGTTGATGATCCTGCTCAGGTAGCTAACAAACTAAATGAATATTTTGGATTGACATTCACACATGAGGAGTTATTCAGGGAGGGGAATGCCACAGGTGTATTCAACTCTGGCAGTAAGCTAGATAATCTTGTAATAACTGAGAGTAAAGTGGAGGAAAAATTGTTGAAGATAAACACAAGAAAGGCACCTGGGGGTGGATGGAATCTATCCAGTTATATTAAAGGAGGCGACAAAGGAAGTAAGCAAACCTTTAGCCATAATTATGAGAGCTTCCCTGGACTCAGGGGAGGTACCCATGGACTGGAGATGTGCAAATGCGACCCCAATATCCACTGTTAAAGTGTTAAAAAATGTTATCATTTTTTTATCCCTTTCACCTGCTTTTAAGAAGCATTTATTCCTTATAGTGCCTTATACTTTTTCCACAGCCTATACAACTAACTAAGTAGCGCCTTCCTGTCAGAATGAACTCTGTTTTACTTTCATTTTCAGACGCCCCAGGGGATGAGGTCAGTGAAACACTACACCGTCGTCTAGTGCTCAGAGCAATTAGATGACACCAGTCATCCCTCTCCCCGACAGCAACAGGTAGTTCACGTTTGTTTAATTGCCTCAGGAACAAAAAGAGCAGATTGCGACTTTTGACCGAAGAGGGTGAGAAGCCAGAACGTGAGACAATTTCTTATGCAATCGAATCTAATAAACACAATGACTGTCATTCCAAAATTCCGTTCGTATAAGTGTATCGATTTATGTTCAATGACCACGATTGCAAAACAAAAGAAACTGCTCTACACAAACATGAGATTTCCTTTATCTATTTAATATATCATTTGTAGTAGTGTCAAATTTCAAAATTGACAATCCTCAAGTGTAATTCTTTGCTCCACATTTTTGACCTGTGAGATCAGAACATGTCATAGGTAATTAAGGTAGGGGAATGCAGAGGTATTTATATTGAAAAGGGGAAAGAAAACGAGAGAGTTTTGGCAGTCTTACTGTAGGTTTTGGAGTTTCTAGGTTGTAAAAGTTAGAGAGCGGATCCGAGAAGCTTAGCGAAAGTTTAAGTCAGCAGATAGAAAAAGTCAAGGAAGTTAGCCCAGAGTCGTACGGTTGGATAAAAGAGCAAGATTAAGAAGTACCGGGGACGAACGACCATTAGTCGGTAAGTGATTAGCCTTTTATAAAACAACACAAATCCAATCATTCGAAGTTAATCATACTTTCCCCTTGCCTTTAAATAATTCACACCCACTGACCTCTCTTCTCATAAAAATCATTCTGACAAATGTGTATCTACTTGTCATAGTTAGGTCTTATAATACTCATAGTAATTGTTTAGTTGACATATATACAGTATTCCTATTCTAATAGTAGAACAATTGTATGGCACGACTGCCATCAGTGATTGGATTGTGAATTTTCACAAGAGAAATAGTGGAAAAGCCACATGAAGAACAGTCCAAAATTGTAACACTACTAATAGCAAGATAACGCTTGCTATTCAGTTAATTTTCCAAGCAACCACATACCAATTAATCTAAAGCTTTGACCAGTTCAATTGTACTCATGTGTATGACTTATATGTTTAATAAAACTTGTTTTGTTGATCATTTTGCCTTGTGGCAATTCTCTGTTACACATAATTCACTGAGCAGATTTTGAGTTGGAGTTAAGCGGGCTCAAAAAGTCAACTTAAGGAGAACCTTTGAGTTAATCACAACGCAATCTTACTCTTATTTAAATCTGAGTGGGTTTGAGGGCACAAGGTTTTGTCCTAATCAGAACTACTGGACTGTCATTTGAAACCCAGGTCTTCTGGAAACATATATTAGCGTGCAGCCTTGTTGGAAGACGATTGATTCACAGAAAACACTATTTAGGCAAGCGCACACGCTAAAACAGAAGAAGAAACCTGTGGAACACCACAAAGGAGGATCAAAGGGAGACAGGTAATTACAGACCTGTTGGTTTAACTTTTGTTCCAGGGAAATTAATGGAGGCACTGGTTAAAGAAGCATTGCAGGATCATCTAGACAAGACTTCAGTTATACCTCAAACACAGCATGGGTTTGTTAAGGGGAAGTCTTGTCTGACTAATTTCATTGGATACCATGATGTAGTCACAAAGGAACTGGATGCAAAGAATAACTTTGATATCATATATTTGGACCTTAGAAAAGCCTTTGATACTGTTGCACATGGAAGACTGCTGCAGAAATTGGAGCAGTGTGGCACTGGAGGCAAATTGCTGCTATGGATAAAGGGATGGTTGAGTGGGAGCAGACAGAGAGTGGTAATCAATGGACACTATTATTATGTTATTAGTGGAGTCCCTCAGGGTTCAGTGTTGGGTCCATTGTTGTTTTCTGTATTTATAAATTATATTGATGATGGTATATCAGGCTTAATGTCCAAGCTTGTAGATGATACAAAGGTTGGCAGGGTTGTTAATGACACTAATGACGGTACACTCCTGCAACAGGATCTAGAAAAGTTGAGAAGATGGGCTGAGAGGAGCAAATGAAGTTTAACATTGACAAATGTAAAGTACTACATATGGGAAGCAGTAATCTCAGAGTAATGTATCAATTCTGTGGTACCACACTGATAGTGGTAGAGAATGAAAAGGACCTGGGGGTAATTGTGCAGGCAGATATGAAGTTTTCTGAGCAGTGCAGACGGTCTGCAAGAGTAGCTCATGTTGTCTTGTCAATGATATACAGGAATTTTTCTAGCAGGGATAAGGGGGTGATTATCCCCTTGTATAAGGCAATGGTCAGGCCACACCTTGAGTACTGTATACAGGTCTGGAAGCCTCATTTTAAGAAGGATGTAGAGCTGTTGGAATGAGTATAGAGAAGGGCAACAAGATTAGTGAATGGAACAAAGGGTTACTCTTATAAAGAAAGGCTTAAGTTTTGCAAATTACAGTTTCTGGAGACTAGGCACCTGTGAGGTGATCTGATTGAGGTGTATAAAGCCTTGAATGGTTTGAGCATGCTCAATACTGATGGGATTCTTCCTCTTGCTCAGAATAGTGGCCTGAGAGGGCATAAATTCAAATTGAGGAAAGACGGTTGTAGGATA
Source organism: Mastigoproctus giganteus (assembly GCF_048544385.1). Taxonomy (NCBI): domain Eukaryota; kingdom Metazoa; phylum Arthropoda; class Arachnida; order Uropygi; family Thelyphonidae; genus Mastigoproctus; species Mastigoproctus giganteus. Next base: position 72,983,888 of record NC_143582.1, on the reverse strand, counting down.
GATGTGCGGAAGTTTGCCTTTAGCCAGCGGGTGGTTGATTGCTGAAACAAACTTCCATCTGTCGTTGTAGAAGTTGACAGCTTAAATAGATTCAAGGCAGAACTTGACAAACATTTGAAGCAAGTGGATGGGTGAAATAAGGGAGTTTTTTTTTTTGTTTTTTTTTTAGCTAATGCTATATAAGCTTGCTTTCTTGCATCATATGCCTTTGCCAATGCTAATGCTCTATCATTTTCCTTGAATCTGTACTGTACAATTCTGTTCTTGTGAAATGGCATAATCCTGTTGGAAGAGGTCATTCTTGGATGGGTACACTAGAGCCATGAAGGGAAGTTCCTGGCCAGATGCAATTTCATGATAACATGTGGCTTCCAGGTGTTGCTCCACTGGTATTAAGAGGCCAAATGTGCATACAAAAAGACTCCCCATACCATTACACTGCCACCAACACCAAACAGGAGTTGAGTGGATGTGAAAAATGGATTTTATTTTTAAATAAAATTTCAAGATTACCCAAGTCAGATAATGGTAAGCATCTAGATAGGTTTTCTAGTATTTTTAGCTTGCTTATATATAGACATAGATTACTATCTATGTCTATATATCTTATAACCAAGGCAATTTAATGTAACTTTAAGAAGCAGCACCCCCATACATCAGAGTCGTGAACTGCCACTAGGCATTTCTTTTTATTTTTTTTTCCCTCATTTCATTTTTTTAAACTTTGGTTGAACTTGTTTTTCCCTTTTTAAGAACACAGATCTAGTATCCTTGAAAAACTATACAGGCATACCTCGATTAACGAATAGGATGCGTTCCACGAAATTACTTCGTTAAGCGAAACTTCGTTTTCAGAGGTAAAAATACTATGGCCAGAATAGGGATACGTTCCTACGTAAAGAAAATGAAAAGCTTTTTTTCGAACAAAGAAAAGTTTTATTAAATAAACAGTCAACTTACATACAAAGTGAAATCCCATTTTAAAATATGAGGTTAAAGTTGATTGTTTATGCTTTTTTTCTCTTTCATTTAACAATTGCCTATACAGAGTTATTGCATTTAACACTGATCGCTTAACTATAACACTTCTTCCTAAGTCAGGATCATTTTCACTAAAAAAATTTAAAATGTTTTCAATATCATTTAAGCACCTTTTTAAATCTTTGGTTGTTAACACTTTTTCGGCAGGTACTTCTTTAACTTCGCCTTCATTATCTTTGTCTTCGTTGCTAACAAGGCTTTCTAAATCTTCCACTGAAAAACCATCATCTTCTGCATTCAATAAATTTCTAACATCCTCTTCATCGACATTTTCGAAACCTATTTGATTGAGCCATCTGGATAACTTCATTTCTAATTCTTGGATGTTATTTTCTTCTTCTAGTACAACTTCTGGCCATATTTTGCGCCAAACTCCATTTAAGCATTTCTTAGTGACTTCTTTCCAAGAACTATCAATGCTTTCTATTGCGTTTTTAATGGTGTAGTTTTTCCAAAAGGTTTTAACTGTTATTTCCTCTTTATCCTCTAGTTCAGTTAAATTGCTTAAAGTTCGACGCAGATTATAAGCTTTAAATGATGCTATTACTCCCTGATCCAATGGTTGAATCAGGGAAGTTGTGTTTGCTGGAAGAAACACAACTTTGACAGGAATGCATGTGTCCAACGTGTTAAGATCAGTAGGATGTCCCGGAGCATTGTCTAACAACAAAAGAGCTTTTTCTTTAAAGTTGTTTTTTTGACAATACTGTTTTACTCCAGAACAAAAGTGGTTAACAAACCAATCAGTAAATAACTCCATGGTAACCCACGCTTTTCTATTTGCTTTCCATATTACAGGTAAATTCATTTTTATGTTACCTTTTAACGCCCTCGGATTTTCTGAATGGTAAACTAATAACAATTTTAATTTATAATCGCCAGAGGCATTTGATCCAAAGAGTAACGTTAAACGGTCTTTGGCTGCTTTGAACCCAGCAGCCGATTTTTCTTCAATAGAAATGAAGCTTTTTGTTGGTAGCCGTTTCCAGAACAAACCGCTTTCGTCAACATTGAACACCAAATTTGGTGGAAAATTTTCACGTTTAATTATTTCCTTTAGTTTTTCTGGAAACTTATTTGCAGCTTCAACATCTGCACTTGCAGCTTCTCCTGTTAATTTTACACTATGAATCCTGGCGCGTTTTTTAAATTTCTCGAACCAACCACGAGAAGCCCCAAAGGTTTCCGTAATTTCTTCAGTTTGTTTAGATTTCAGGTGATTAAACAAAAATGGAATATTTTTTTTATGTTAAATGGGGCTTGAAATTGCGGACTTCGTTATATCAAGGCTTCGTTATCAGAGGTAACGTTAACCGAGGTATGCCTGTAATGTGAATTTTCTGTATAGTTTACAATGCAAATAAATAAACTTCACTTTTTAGAAAAATGAAAAGGAGTAATATATTCTTATGTTAATGATTTAGTACTCTTGTTTAATACAAATATCAACACTTGGAAAACAAATCATTTGATTTCTTTCTTTTAATGTATGTATTAAAACTATCTGATTGTTATAAACAACTCAAAGATAATCTGCAGCTGGCAGATCATGTTAATACGTAATATATCTTTTTTCTTTCTTCACAAAAACAAATGGTATATCTCTTACACTAAAATTTTATGATACTTTTTTTTTCGTACACAACTTACACCAATGAGCCGAAACATTATGAACACCTACCTAATATAACATTGGTCCTCAACGTGCAGCCATAACAGCTTGTACCCGGCAAGGCATGGATGCTACAAGATTTCTAAATGTGTCTTGTGGTATATGGTACCAACAAATAACTAGCAGATCCTTTAACTCCTGTAAGATGAGTGGTTGAGATGACCCAGATCGGAGTTGCTGTTCCAACACAAACCACAGATGCTCAATAAGATTGATGTTTGGGGAATTTGAAGGCCAGGGCAAAACCTGGAAGTCTTCCTCATGTTCTGCAAACCAGTCTCGAACAATCCAGGTGATGTGGCATGGCGCATTATCCTGCTGAAAGATGGCACCGCCACAAAGGAAGACCATTGCCATAAAAAAAGGTGTACCTGGTCAGCAATAATGTTTAGGTAGATGTCAGAGTGCCTGGCACATGGATGACTGGACCCAGGGTACCCCAGCAGAACATCGCCCAAAGCATAACACCGCTGCCAGCAGCTTGTTTTCGTCCGACGATGCATCCAGGTACCATCACTATCCCAGGCTTCCCACATGGTGCAACAGGAAACATGATTCATTGGACCAGACAACCTTCTTCCAATCACTCAAGGTCCAGTTTCGATGCTCGCATGCCCATTGTGGGCCCTGTCACCCGTTAACCATAGTTAGCATGGGCACTTGAGCAGCCTGCGGCTACGCAACCCCATTTTCAGTAGGGTTCGATGTACTGTGTGTTGTGACACATTTACTCCCATCTCCAGCATTCCAATTACCAGCTAGTTGCAGCACAGTCACCCTTCTGTTGCCACGTACCATCCGACAGAGCCTTTGCTCACCTCAGACATTGATAAGCTATGGTCATCCAACACCTTTCCAGCGATTCGTGGGTTTCCCCTCCTCAGACTACTTTCAGTAGATATTAACCATGGCTGACCGTGAGCACCCCACCAGCCGTACTGTTTCGGATATGCTCTGACCAAGTTGCTGGCCATTACAATTTGGCCTTTGTTTCCCATCTGAAGAACAAGAGTAACACTGATTAATGGAGCTCAGTATCAAGTGTTTTTTATATCGTGTCCCGACCCACGCACGCGCCATAGTTCACCTGCAGTTGCTTCGATCTGCATAACAATTGACTGGTCATAATGTTTTGGCTCATCGGTGTATAGTTTTTAAAACATCTATGTCAGGCACTCATTAAAAGGAAGTAAATATTTCCCTACCTCAGTAAAAACATGAGTGAAAATTGCTTTTCCTAAAACATTAGGTTACCAGAGAGCTTAAACATTCTTGTTTATTATCCTTTTGAAATGTAAGCTCATTCCAAATTCCTTCCATGGCATATTGTAATTCAGGAGTGCAGTATATATTAACACTTAATTTTTTTCAACCATATAATCCTTTATTCTTATATTATCCTTACTAAGGAGAATGAAATCAGTTTAGTACTTGACGCTTAACCATTAAAGTCTACAATAATCCATTCCTATGCTATTTAACCTCCCATTCCTTTTTATTTCTCTCTAGTCTACTAAGTACACTACCTCTCATAGTAACATGCTATCAACCCTGCTGTGGCGCATCCATAGCCAGGTGGGAAGGAGCAGCAGTGCGCAGCACACGCTTCTTGATTAGACCGGGGTTCGAGCCCGTCACCACCAAATACGGAGGATGCAGAAAGGTAAGGGAATGACCACTGCATATTCACGGAGCAATATGGCCTTAGTTGCTAATGCCCCTAAAAACCAAATAACAAACAACCAATAATCAACCCTGCATACTAGCTCTAATGTGCTACATATATGCACTAGTGTAATCATACTGAAACACTATTGCTGTAAGTTTTAGATTACTGGATTACACAAAAGTTTCTTCTGACAACACTTTTAACAAGACTAGAATAAAGTTACAGTGAAACAACAGATATACCACAACTGTATTACAAATGTGAGTATAAAATTTATATTTCTTTTCCAAATTATACATTTCTTTTTCTTTCATTGGATACAGTTCTATAAATAAACAGTTCATATTCTTTCTTCTATGTAAAAATTACTGATAAAAGTTCATATTTAAGCGACCTTTCACATTAGATGTCTACATACCTGGCAACTCTTTTGGTAGAAAATTAAAAAACTTTTTTCATTTACGCAGTAATTAACTTAATTTTTACAACTGAGGATTAACAATGACAAAAGCAAAGTACTTCATATGGGTAGCAGTAACCCCAGAGTAATGTACCAACTGTGCGGGGAAGTGCAGAATGAAAAAGACCTGGTTGTAATCGTGTAGTCAGATATGATGTTTTGTAAGCAGTGTAGACAGGAATCTTGTCGATGATATACAGGAATTTTGCTATAAGGGATATGGAGGTGATTATCCCTTTGTATAAGGCAATGGTCAGGCCACACCTTGAGTAAATAAATTTTCTGTTTATACTCCGGGACGACGAAACGGTCAGAGGAGTTCGCATGATAGATTGAATACAAGAAACACCACCATATTCAGTAGTCACGGGCTTGAACCCGGTC